>NC_142411.1:5267848-5552848 GCF_059441095.1 Idiotropiscis lumnitzeri | reverse complement strand
GGCATCTTTTTTTTTTTTTTTTTGCTTTAAAGGTTACTTGCCCCATTCACACTGCGTTAAAAATCACCGGGCCATCTTCAGTGGCTTTTTCCACTGGCATGTGTGAAAGGTACTGATACGCAGCGATCTGGTTTGAAATTAACCAATAGATTTTCCAGTTTTAACAAATGACATATCTTAAAAAGCATCATTTTTGTATTAAAGGTGACTAGCCCATCCACACTGCCTACCGCAATCTTTTTTTTCCCACTGTCCCTTGTGAACACTAATTTGCCATTTAATTTAACGATAGTCTTCAACAGCTCTTTTCATACTCACCATTAAACCTGTTTTTTTTTTTTTTAATTTTCCACTTGTGTATATGGACTAGGGGGGTTGAAGTTGCCCTGTGATTACCACTTTAAATAAAAGTTTTACAGGCATCTTAAGTCTTTTTTTGCATCGTGTTTAACTCATTTACTGCCTTGGGCATGTATATAGTTCAGTAGGAATCCAACCGTCTACTACTACCAAGTTTTATAAAGGTCAAATACGTTTTTCAACGTGTAGGCGAGGACGAGGGTCTCACCGATCTTACCTGTGAAATTCACGTTTGTAATCCACTGTAATGGCTAACAGATCCCTGTCGATGGTGGTGTTGGATTTGAGATCAGCACAGCTTTTGAGAAGAAGATAAAGATTTGGGGTGAATTTCAGAGTGTCAATTGTGAAGGACAGAAATACCAAGACGAAAGTTGAACAAGTTTACGCACCTCACACATGAATGGCGAACGAATTGCAAAAAAAAAGCCACTGACCTTTAACCCGAGCCCGATGGCAAAGGTGATAACCCAGAATTATTCAGGCATCTTTTTTCTCTGTTAGAAGTGGCTACCACATCAAAATCCTCTTTCACTGTCCTGTTTTACATTCTGGTTTTAATTAGCGAGAAATCTTCTGGCGTCTTCCACTTGAAAAGAAAACAACTTGTGCAGTTTTGCACCTTTTTATTCAAGTATATCACAGCAGTTTCATTTGAGAAATACAGTAAGTGTTTCCAATCTAAATAGAACTTACACTAAAAAGGTACGAGAGCGTGCTGTGTGGTGTTAAATAGGTAAAAAAAAAAACGGGAACCCCAACGTTGGCATGAAAGGTTTTCTGCTACAAAAAAAAAAAAAACAAGGGTATGTGGTGGAAGGAAGAACAAACGCGGCTTGTTCTCGCTCACTCGGCATACTGGACTAGAATAAGTCGTTTCAACTACCAGACAAAAATTGGTTGTTAGTCCAAAATGGCTACGATAATAAACAAAGCAATATTCACAATGTATGACATTTAAACTAACCCGTGTCTTTAATTCCCAAATGTGGTTCTCATTACTCCTTTTGGCAACATCAAAAAAAAAAAAAAAAAAGTCTGGTCCTGTTTCTGCACAATTTCCAGTATGCAACAACTCAAAAGAAAACACCAGGAAATAAATACAAACACAAAAAACAAAATGGGCACGTGTTGAACCTGAGAGACGTGTAAAAACCCTCGTAAGCGAACACACAAATGCCCGAAAAACCTGCTACACAAAATGCTACAGGTTTAGGGAATTCATTTTTTTTTTTTTTTTTTTTAAAGAAAGTGTAAATCATATACAATAAATAGACATGAGATGAAATCTGCCCCCAAAAAAATACAGGAAAAGAAGTCTGAATATTGTTACAAAATGGCGGCCGGGCGGGTGATAAGTTAGGATTTTGGGGACCGGCTGGGTTTCACGTTGTCGCCGGTAGCGAGTGGTGGTGCGACAGTATAAAATCCCCCAAAATACCGCATGTGTGTATCGAGTAAACAGTTGACAATAAGTTACACTGAGGTAGCTTTTTTTTTTTTTTTTTTTTGCATATTCAGTCCGCCGTCATTTCCAAACCTCCTCCCGTGTGTGTGCATTTATTTGTGTGTTTATGTGAAACAGGCCGCCGTCAGTGTGGTGGAAGGGTCTGAGCGCGGAAATGAAATAAGCGACGAAATGCTGCCTTAGCGATGGTGCTAACGCTAGTACAACTCAACACTCAGAAGAAGAGAATTAACACTTGGAAAAATTAATTTGGGGGCAAACAGGTTCTAATTTACGGTAGTTGACTCATCCAAGTCCTTACTTGTTATTTTTATTTATTTTTTTTGCAGTTTTGTCCCATGCCAAACATAAAGATACAAACGGGGTTTTCAAGTGGAGTTAAACAAAAATTGAAGTTCATTGTCACAGATTGGTCAATAGAACCAATATAAAGTCAATCCTGAATTTGCAGGTTGACATTAAAATTAGCAATCTCTGAAAATTGACAGTTTAAAATTACAAATCCTCAGATGTTTTTTTTTTTTTTTTGGTGTATATACGTGAACGGTATAATTATTAGGAGTGTTGAAGTCAATCTTGAGAATTTGCTGCTTTATATTTCATTAAGATTTTCTTTTGTGTGTGAAGAGACTTTTTAGAGCCTAGTCGGGAAAGGCTATCGATGCGGCTTCTTCATGGGCACCACCTTTTTAATCGCTATACTGTGCAAAAGATAACGTGCACCCAGAAAAGTTAGGTGTCTTTTTGTTTTTTTGTTTTTTAAAATATACATAACCACTAGAACCTTCCAGAGTGCTTTTTAAATCGGGCTCGTTCACCGCTTCATTCAAACACGGAAACTAACATTGAGGAGTCGGGTGGGGTTTGGGGTAATAAAAATGTGAGTCGTGTGAAAAAACGACGATGGCGGTCGGCTCTGGTGCGAGATTGGCTCAGCTGTCTATAGTTCACCGACTGGGAATATTAATCTGTCCTCGTGTTCAAGTGGCGTTCACACGTTTCTGCTGGTGAGGTACAGTGTGTGTGTCCCGAGTTGAGAAAAAAAAAAAAAAAAAATCACCAAACTACAATTAGAATAGCACCGGGGTTGCACATTAACACTGGCGCGCGTATGTGTGCGTGCGTGTGTGAGACACACCTGTGGGGGGGGGGGGGGTTTGGTTGTGTAGAAGCAGATTTTCCTGAGACAATAGCACCATTGACTGTCTCTTGACTTCGCTCTCAGTTTGTGTCTTTGTGGTCCCATGGGAGGAGGATTCGCGTTTGAGTATCGAGGGGGCTGCGGGATCAAGAGGGTTTGGGTTGCTCAGGGCCGACTTGAGGAGGTTGCGTCGTCCGCGTCTCACAGGAATGTGTCAAAATGCTGGATCCGCTCTTCCATCTCCTGCAGTACACAAAGTGACAACAACGAGGTGGCTTGTTAAGGAGTCGGAAAGCGAAAAGCGGGACAAGCTCGGTTTGTGTGGACTCCTGTTGCCGGCATTTACAAACTAGGGCGGAATTATTTGGGGGAAAAAATACTCTATGTATTCTGAATGATTTTCTTTTAAAAATAAAAATGTCGTGACTTTTCCCCTTGTAAGACTGTAAAATTCTCTGAAAGCAGCACGCTTTGGGTCATAAAACACTTTAGTCTGGGAAAAAATGATTTTATTCCCGTAATGATCCCTTTGTGTTCTTGTTCACATGCTATTGGACAAAAGCCAAAGTTAATTTACTCGCCGAGCGCGCGCCAGCTCCCTTCATCTTCTTAGAGCCCCCCCAGAAGACCACCGGCTTTCTTTGTGTGGCGGAAAGACGGAAGAAATAGAAAAGAAGGAGTTGAGAGGCAACAATCTGCCGCATTGTGTCTCGTTAGCAAAGCCATCCACGCAGATAAAAGTCACCATCGAGGAGTGCCGGTGTTTCTTGCTGGGATTTTTTTTTTGGGGCGCCCCGCAGTATGACGACATTTCCACGCTCTCTAAAAAAGCTCTCGTGTGACAGCATTCCATGTCCGCCATTAAACATTCAACGCAACACATCAACGCTAGAGTGAAAATAATTATGACCAAACAATGTGATATGTAAAATTCACATTGGGTTCAGCGGTTATTATTCGTCCGCACTTTGAAGGCAGCACAACATCTCCTAACTTGTCTGACATATTGATCCTTAATCTCGACGCACCGACTCGCAACTATTGGATTTGCTATTGACGGGGTTGAATAATGCGAGTAAAAATAGGCTTAACAAGGAATGCAAAAGGGGGGGGGGGGTGGGGGGCGCTGCCGCAAAGCATCTAATTGCTGTCTTGCGGGGTAAAAATAAAAAAATAAATAAATGTAATCGTAGGCTTACAGCCATGCGACTGCCAATTTGTAGCGAGGGCCCTGCTTGTGTTGTTGTGTACAGAGGCGGCGCGCGTGCCCTCTGGCTTTTAACGAGAAGCAAGAGCGCAGTCCACTCCATCTGCCGAAAGGTCAGCGCTGCCGGTGGTGGACAGCGAGCCCCGCGGAGGACGCGGACGACCGGCCGGCCGAGCGCGCAGACAAATGCGCCGACATGCTCCATTTGCAGCGGAGCAGTACGTGCCGAGCCGAGCCGAGCGGCGGCCCACGTGCAACGGCAGGCGGAAATGGACTCGCTGGGTATCAATCGCATGTCTGTGAGCGCCGGCGTCCTCGCAGATTTTTTTTGCTTTTGACATTCAGCTGCAATGAGAGAGTTGCGTTGAGAATGAAAGCGTTTGACATTTGCTTTGACCAAACTCAAATTTTTGTTATTCAGAACAGAACAATGTTGACTCCATCCACACTAAGGTATGTGATTCAATTTGACCCTAAATTAATAATATTAAAATCAATATCATTATCACTATTAATATTAAAATTATCATTATTAATAATATTAATATTATCATCACTATTAATATTAATTATTAAAATTATCATTACCAATAATATTAATATTATTAATATAATAGTGATATTATTAATATTAATATTATAATATCGGTAATAATAATAATATTAATGTTAATAATATTCTTTGAACATTGATTTTGTTGCTGCGGAATGTAGCAGTTTCTGATCATAAATTAAAAAAAAAAAAAAGGAAACCAAGTTTGAATTGCTTTATGCAAATAACGTTGCTTTCCCAAAGAGCGGAGGGAAAAAAAATCTGCATAAATACTCTATAAAATGTCCCTGGAAACAAAATGGAACAACATTGAGTGAAGTTTTGAAAGAACCAAGCGGCATCGTTCATGTGTTCCTCTCGTCCTTTCTCCCTTGCCAACGGAGCCCACGGCGAACTGATGATAAACAAACACGATTCCTTTGTAACCAAGTTAAGTTACGTGATCAAGTGATTGGCACGGTTCGATACTGGTTTTTCCACTCCAAACGTTCCGTTGCATTTATGGCGCGGATTATTCGGCCTGTTCTTCTGAGAGAAAAAACGCACGTGGACAACTATAAGTCACCTCCAGTAGTCGCGTCTTGTCGTACTCTCTGCGATGGGCGAAGATGCACTGGCTGAGCACCGAGTAGAGTCTCTCCATCTGCTCGACGCTGAAGCCGTCGCTCTTCCTCACCGCCATGTTGAGGAGCACCTGCAGGGTGGAAAATACATATATGCTATGCTGACATACATGTGCGCCAAAATGGCGGTGGCCAGAAAAAAAAAAAGCTAAAAAACCGGGGTGACATCACACGAAGGTCAGCGTTGTACCAAAGCGACGCGGATCCCGGTGACAGTTAATTAAAGCTAATCATAATAAGAAGCAAGTTTGCATTTCACAATGACTTTAATTAAAACGTTGTGGACAGTGAGAGGCCCTTTTAATTGACCCCGGTGTGTGTGTGTGTGTGTGTACGCGCGTTGAAAATGCACAGCTCATCACGACGCGCCTCCTCAAGTCGACCGTGGCACATTAATTAAAGTTACCGTCAATGGCAAGAGGAGAGAAAAGGGGAGCTCACGGGTGAAAGGCGGTGACCGTGCGTTAAAAGCGCACAATAACGTGTCGAGATGAAGTCAGCCGACGTATGGGCTTTAATTACACACGCAGGATTAATCCAGTTTGATTAGAATGGATGTTGATTACATTGAGGGCTTCACACCAAGGGACAAACGGAAGGAGCAAACAAAACCATGCCTTGTGTTTTTGTCAACGGTACAGTCAAGAAGAGCCCAAGAGCCTCGTAAAATGCTTGGAAACAATACTAATAGTCACAATAATAATAAATCAATCAGCGCCACAAAATACATCAAGATTAGACGAGTTAATAAAAAAGCATATTTAACGCAAAAGAAAAAAATGTTTTGTTCTTGTTATTCAACTAGCTGTCATAATTAGGAAATAATTCAAAAGAATTATCTGGTTTGCTTTTTGGTGGGCTTAGTTAGCTTGCAAGATTATGCAAAAACAAAACCGCCTCGCAACCAAAACCATATACATTTTTTTTTTTTTTTTTTGCGCAGAACCGAATGACAGCATGGCGACTAGTTTACGTTTTCGGCTTTTGTTTGCAGTGCAGCCAAGTTGAGCAGTGAGTGACCCACCCGCCACATCCAACACCAGCTTTTCATTCCCATTTTGTGACATGCCTTATCGCCGTAAACCAAACCGAGGAACTGCATCCCCCAACTGTTTATTTATTTATTTCTTTTTTTTTTTTGCACACCGATTCAAAGTTAGCCCGTTCTCATTCCCACGAGAAGCTCTTCTCCACCGAAACACCCGATTAAGCACATAATAACTTTGACAGTATTGTCACTTTCCATTAGGCATTCTGGCAGCGTAAGACAATCCCCTCGCTAAGATGTGACAAAAACTCCCCCTTGGCCTCTAATAAGTGCAAGTCCCTTGTTAAGTAAAAAGCCAGCGCTGAGGACTCTTATAAAGTCCCCCCGCAAAAATAATAGACATCATTAGGGCTGCAGTCCACCGAGCCGTACTCGGCACATTTTATTGGCCTATTTTCATACAGTAAGTGTGTGTGTGTGTGTGCGTGTACACCCAAAGGGAGCTCGTTGGGACTTTGCCACACCATGTCATAAAGCCAGAACAAAATGGAGCTCCAAGAGGCGTCAAAAAAAAAAAAAATGTTGCATAAAAGCTTTAATTGGCGTAATTACAGTCCATCTCGACAGTTGAGCGCCCGTGTGAAAATCCACATTTGCCACGTTTCGCTTGCGTTTTGGGTGCACTTTGCTACTTTACAGCGCACCTCCTCTCCTGTTTTATGTAGAATCTTCTCACCTTTTCACCGTTTCAATGTTTTATAGCGCCCCCCCTCCCCCCTCGAGGCTCTTTTCTTGCAGTGAATTTTATGGCGTTTTGTTCTCTCTTTTTTTTTTTTTTTAAATTCCCGCTACATCCTGCCTTAGTTTGGCTGGTTTCCGCTCCATTCATCCCCCCTTCGGTGTATTCTCCCACTGGCTGCGAATCGTCTGATTGCACTCCCCTGCCTTTTGTCAGCTTGGTCAGGAGCTGGGCGACGGCGTGCGGTAAATGGTGTCGGCGTGTCTTACGAGGCGCTCGGTGATTGAGTAAGCGCGGTGCTACACAAAAGGGCAGTAATCCCATGCATTAAGGAGCACCGCTAACACGGGCCATTTAACCTCCAAGTCGCACCCGTTTGCGTTTAAGGCCCAGCTCCATTTGCCGCCTCCTTTTTGTTTTTGACCCATGTTACTGTAGCCACATTCTTTTTAGAAGAGGCTGCAAAGAGCAAGAATTGGTTTTGAGATTAATATTATTAACTATCAACAAAGACAGCATTCAGTATTAACGTAATAACACAGTAATAACACAGTAATAACACAACCACCGGCCACCAGCTTGGCCAGCCATGTTCAAACTTTTTTTTTTTCCCATCTGCCAGAGGATCCCCCCACTCTGCTCAATGAAACCCCCGTTAAGTTACATGGTCAAAAAAAGCAAGCGAGAAACACGGCGTGACACTATGAAACACTTACGCATACGGTACTTTTAAAATAAGATTTTTAACATACCTCGCAATGCGCCTTAGGTATGGTATTTTAAAATAGACCTGTTGATTTATAACACAACTAATAATATGGTGTGGCAAATGGTCCTAAAAATACGGTCCCGAGTTGTCTATTTCAGAGTGGTTGCGGAGAGCTAATGAAAGCAGTAAACAAGGTCTTCTACCTGACGCTGCCATCATTCTGAAACAAAGATGAGCAGTCTTGTGAGCACAAACACACATTGGATTTTTTTTTTTTTGTTCTAAGTGCAGGGAAGTAAAATGTGACTTTTTAGGAGAGGTTGTGTCGTGCAAACACACAAACAACGTACAAGATCTTCAGACTAACAAGGCAACTGTCGTCGAACTTCTATGAGCCGCCTCGACAACATAGACGTTGGGAAATAGCAATTTCAGAAAAGGTTGCATGGATAGAAAACCTTAAGTTTAGTTTTCAGCTATAAACTGTACGATAACGAAATGCACGGTACAACATTTTCGGAGAGGTTGCATACAGTAAATTAATGGCAAGTAGCAGACCGGGTCTTCTGACCAACCTGGCAGCTGCTGTCAGGCTTAGACAAAGCACAAGTCACAAGTTGTTTTTAAAAAATTTGACTTGCAAATTCTATTATGGAACAAAGTTGTGCGCACACATTTTCACTGCAAGTATGTGGAACGCTAACGATCCACAAAAGGTGGAATAAAAATTGTTGTGTTGTGCAGGTCTAATTAAAGCCTGTGGTGGAGATCATTGCGAGAGGGGAGATATCCACATGTATTGTCAGCAGGGACACCATTAAGCCGGCGATATCTCACTCAAAGATGCCAATTCAAATTCTTTTCTAGGGAAACAATAAATGATAAATGAACACCGTTTTCTCTTGGCTTCAGCTTATGCGAGGGCCAAAGGGTGGTGGGCATGGGGCTGCACGGCGGCACGCTGATTTAAAAAAAATAATAATATTCCGGTCCATGTGGCAACTACGGCGTCTTATGGGGGCGTTCACACAGCTAATGCAATATGGATGGTGTTAGAAGGGTCAGGGACAATCATGACAAATCATATTATGGCCGTCGTCTCGGAACATTAAAATGAGACGCTCGTCCCTTATGGCGAGGAATGGTGGAGAGAGATCCCCACTGGGGGTTTTTTTTCAACTCATCTTAAAATATGCAGCAGGCTGGCTTGGCTTCTAACATCGAATCACTGGAAAAATCCCTGCGACATTTGATTGCTGTGAATTATGTGCGCTTTGTGGTAAAGGAACAAAAAAAAAAAAAAAAAGAGGGACTGATGTGCTTTAAAAGCTTTTGTGTGAGATCAATGTCAAAATATAGCGTTAAGTTACAAAATAAGTCTGGGCTTCCCTGCTGAAGCTGCTGCCCCCGCGACCCGACCCCGGATAAGCGGCGGATAATGGATGGATGGATGGTTACAAAATATCAATTTTGCCGTCCGCTAATATTTCGAAGGACTTCTGGCACTCGTAAAATGCTTCTTCATCTAAGGAAATGAAACACCTTTATGTACACGAGGGAGGAAAAAAAAAAAAAAAAAAAAGACATCACAGGCACAAGCTGTACTTTCTGTTTTGGTCTTTCAGATTTGCAACATTTTACTAATTGCATTCATAGCTCGGCTAACACAAGCCCCTTTTACACTTCCCATCAAAGCTTTTTCCTTTCACTGTGAAAAGTTGCGGAAAACTTGTCCTCTCCCCTGCTCGCCGTGAAAGGTACTGACAAAGAACCAAAGGGGGGACCGAAAGAAGCCTTTGGACAATTATTTTCATCTGTTTGGTATATTTAAAGCCAAATCGGCAATTTTTCCAGCTTCTGGCTTGTGATAATCGGCATGGAAGTAGTGACGCTTTGGTACACTTTTGGAGGGAGGATTGGCAATGGTAATTTAAGCCTGATGTGGGTTTACCAATCCAAATGAAAGCATGACGAACTGAACATGCCGCTTGGTGGAAATGCACGATTGCAATTCTGGACCAAAAAGGGACAACGGTGAATGCAAACAGAGATCAAACGCTATCGATTTCTATCGGCAGACGAACTAATATGATGCTGTTCTCTCAAGGGACACAAACTTGCGACTTGGCCACTTTGCCGTCGGGGAAATGGGGCTCCCCTGCTGCGATGACTAAAAATGAGCCAAGACGACAAAATGAAAATTGGGACGCCAGGCGAGTTGGTGTTCAAACGGGAAATGGTGAAATGCAGCAATAGTTCCACAACGCGCGCTAAAGGGCCCCATATTGTGCCAGCGGCGCGGGAAAAGAACTCATTTTGGGCAGCTGCTAAAGGAAAACAGCATTGTTGGAAATATGTGTGAGAAAGGGTTGGGGGTTCCAGATTGGATATTTACTCCTTAAATGTCTCATCAGCATTCCTCTGCGTCACTTTCCATAATAGTCCGATTTTTGGAAAAAGAAAAACAGCACAGCCTTGGGACCGACACTTTCAAACAATCTCGGGAATTTATCCTCATCCTGAGAGTTCAGGAAAAAATAAAGAGGTCTGTACCTCACACGACAGAATTATTAAGGGGGGCGAGAGATTGAAGGCCATTGTCCATTAAGACACATCAGAACCGTCTTAAAGGTTTAAAAATGCCTCACGCCACATTTAACGATGATAAAAATATTACGGTTCTGAAAAATGCCCAAGCAAGTGCTGATGTCCTACAGAGCTTCAAGCGTCGAGTCTGTGACCAAACTCCTGATGTGAAGCGTTTCAGAGCCTCTTCCATCATGTTGACAGTGGGGAATAATGAGCACCCTACAATCAATGAATATAACCAAGGGAAGCCTGACATCCACCACAAGTCCTAATAAACACCAGCGAGCATAGTGCCGCTTAAACGGCGGCGCTCATTCCCGGCGCCAATAGGAAATTCAATTTGTTCCGTAAGCTGGGGGATAAAAAAGCAATTATTCACAGTCTCCCTATTTTCACGATCTGTTTCTTAAAGATAACCCAAGCACCCCCCACCCCACGACACGCTTTAGCCACAAGCCTGCAGATTAGTGCCGCGTGCTGCTGTTCACAGCAGCGGCCTGTCGGAGTCCAAAAAGATCAGGCCAACTAAAAGGCCTGCCAATCAGTTTGAGTGATGGCGTTGACACCGTCGTCCGTGTGGGACTCGGGTAAAAAGCCACTCGATAATGGCTTGATGGCTCTATGTCACATCGGAAGGGGGTGGAAAAGTGAGTGGGTGTCAAAAGAGCACTTCTTTTACGCCAATTACACCCCACGGCCACACACCCGCCGCCGCCGCCGCTGGGATGCGCCGCCAAGGGAACCCACTGAGCCAAAAAAGGTACCAATTTCCAGTCCACTTGGGGCGAGGGGCAAAAGTAGCATGCGCCGGGGTTCATTCGTATGTTCTGTTTGGTGAGCAGAGTGGCTCATGTTTTAGTCATGACCTTGTTTCCATGCACAGGAAACGCATCTGTTGATTGTGAGAAACGTTACGGCGTAATTGGCACACCGAGAGAAACTGTGGCATAAAGCCCCCCCCCCAAAAAAGGGGGTGAGCACAGTTTGGATAAGCCTGACAAAGTTATTCATCTGAGAAGGACAGCTGACAACCATCAGCTTCAAAACAGACCTATGGCGGTAGACAAGAGCTGGCGGTGCACTCTTCCATGAAGGGGCTTTACCATCGCATATAATGTAAATCCCGTTCTGCAGGGGGGGGGGGGGAGGAAGTGGAATTGTCTTTGCTTTGTTCCCAAAGTTTCAACTTCAAGCAGGCTTTGTAAAACACAGACAGGAAAGGCGGCTCAATGACAAACACAAAGAGTGTCGGGCACAAGGCCGAGGTCAGGCTACTTTTACGAGCTAATCTTCAAATGAAGCACAACCATGTCTGATCGTCAGTGGTGGAGCTCAAAAGTACCCAACTTGTGATTATTTGAACAAATTCACAAACAGGAGCGGAAGCTCAAAATGAACGACGTACACGGAAAGATAATTCAACATTTGGTGCCATGTTCTGCCCGAATTAGATGACCATAAAGTTTTGCCATCAGCGACGCATCTGTCTCGGATAACTGCTTTCAATCGGGGCCCATTTGAGCAAATTCCCTAACTCCATCAAAATACGAGCCCTGAAATTCACCCAAAATAGCTGCTTTAAATAAAAAAAGGCCATCTTAAATCATGGGCTCTTATGAATTATGCATGCGCCCTGTTAAAAAATATAAGTCCACCCATTTCATGTTGATCGGCCAAACTTTCTCAGAGGGGAGCTACAGAAAGTTTTGGGGTGTCATGCTACGGGAAGATTAAAACATTTATTAACAGGAACGCTAACAGGATAAGCCCTGTCGAAAATGGATGGACAATTGTCCACCTGAACTAACATTGCCAAAGGTAGTTTTTTTTTTCCCAGTTGGCTACATTTGGTCCAACCTCTATTTAAACGCATAATTGTCAAAATGTGCATTACCAAAAGTTGCTGGTGATCGACCACGAGTGGAGGAGGCGGAGGCGGGGATGCTGCTTTGGGCTCGTCCTCCGTCCTCACGGCCGATGCGTTCAGTTGCTCCGACGGGCTGCCCTTGCATTTCTTCGTCTGGGCGTCCCCTGTTAATGACATCAAAGCCTTCTTGATGGGAACACAGAGTTGGAAATATTCACACCCACGCCCACCAAAAAAAAAAAAAAAAAAAATTAAGTGCAAAACTCCGCAGTTGAAAGGAAGCTTTTAGTATCGCGAATGATGGTAGACTATTTAGTAATAGGGAGCCATCTTCTCAAATAAGCCCAAATAGGCCTTGGATGAAGGGATGCGTGGACTTCAAAGGAGGCCAACAGCACCACCGTGTGATGCCGTAACCACCTTATGTGATTGTCGACACGGTTTTGGGCTGGATTTAATCGATCCAAGTGCACAATTCCCATTTAATGTCTCAAAAGAGCAATGATTATAATTACATGCAAGAAACCATAAATATACACAAAGATCATTTCTAACTTTTAACTTCGGTTACTTTTAAAAATCAACTGCATGAAGATAATTTGACTGCCCAAAGAAATGCAGTCAGTGCGTGGGTTTAAGAAATTAATCAGTGCAGCCGCATTGGCAGGTGCCTGATGCCTTTATGATTTTCAACTATTTGGAAGTTGACGTTGCAATGAAGCATATTCCAGTTGTGCCATTTGAGAGCTAAAAAAAAAAAATATATATTGAAAGTGTATCACTTGAACCACACACAGCCTTAACGAGGAAGTGTCTCCTCCTACACACGACGTTGGGAATTGCAACCAGAGTTGCTAGTGGGCGTGTGTACTCTAATTGAATGTGTACCTTCTTTATCGTGGTCTTCCTCCAGAATTGTCACAGAGTGCTCCTGATTCGATTCCCCTTCGTCAATGCTGTTGAACTCCCCCTTCGACGCTAATTCGTCCGCAGTGTTCTGAGGAGTCCTTTCCTCAGCAGCTTGGCTGTTTTTCGGCAGGCACTGAGAGTCCAGACTATCCAAGGACTCATTCCCATTCACTTGCGCTACGTGGAGAGCCTGCGTCTGCGTCGTGTCAGAAGAATCCGATTTTTCAATTGGAGGTTTCGCATCAGCTTGGCTGTCCTCGTCTGCTTGCGGAAGGGAATCGTTTCCAAGGCAATGCAGCTCAGTTTGTTTTTCCAACCCCGTTCCAGGCTCGGTGGAGCCAACCGGGGGCTCGTTGGAGCTTTCTTCCTCCATGGAGGAAACGTTGGGGAGGTGGCCGTTGGTCCGGGGGCCCGGTGTGTCGCAGGAGGACTCCTCATCCACCGTCAGACCTGAGTCGCTGGGTCCCGCCACTTCCATTTCAGCTTCGGTGTGCTCCTCAACTTTCTGTTCATCTGCGCCCTTTTTGTGGTGCTTATGCTTGCGGATGATGCCTCGCACCCAAGATGGCCGCCGGCGGAGCTTCTTCTTGATATGAACTGTAAGAAAATACAAAGTTAGTTTTTTTTTTTTAGTTTTTTTTTTGAGGGAGCCTCATTTTTCGCTGAAAAATACATTTCAATATGCACCAATTACAAGTGAGCTACAGCTCTGCTAAACTTTTGGATTCGACATGAGAGAGCATCTCCATTCAGCAATATTCGAAATGCAACCCTAATAAAACAAAGCATGACAGCCGGCAGTAGTGTGCCATACAAATTATGCGAAAAATCAAAATAAATACCGAGAGTCTTTTGATAGTGCGACACAATGGAATGTAAAAGGACATTAGCTTCAAAGTTTACCCCACTGAAATGATAGAACAGTCATTTAAAAACAACTGAAGGCAACTAATAACATCTGCTGGCTAATTCCATAGGAAGTGCATTGTCTCATAATTGGGCTAAGCTAAAAGGGCACCATTTGCATAATACATCATAGAGAGTACGCTACATTGACGAACACTGATTGCATTTGAACAGGAACAGGCAAGAGCGTTGGGGGGGAGGCGGCCAAAGAGCGACACGTCGCCACGCTGGATACTGGTGAGGGTGCTCTGAGGTTTTGGCAGGAAATGAGGAAAAGAAAAGAGGCAGTTTTCAGATCACAATGCTGACGCAAACGGGAGGGGAGAGCGCGGCTGCCGCGGTTTGGCTACAAATGGCAAGGAAGGTAGGTAAACTGTAAATAAACCGAGCACAAAAGACCTCGGTTAAAAATTCTGTTGCTCATAAGGATCTATTCATACGAGCCAATTAGCATCACTTATCTACGACACAGGATTAAAAATAACTGGACCAAATCACAAGTGCAATTTCGTCTTTGGATATCCCGTGAAGTGGCCAAAATGACTCTAAAATGAGATTTCTAAAGGAAAAACAGCATGACTTCTTGAAACCTATTCTACAAGAGTGTGAAGCTAAAGATTAGTCATTGATTTGAGTTTTTCGGTTCATGCCGAGTCGTCTCAGTTCAGCCGGTTTTGGATGCCTTTTGTCGTACGGCGGGCTAAACAGCAATTGTCACTTCTTTCTTTGATTTTTTTTTTTTTTTTTTTTTGCACTGATACGCCGAATAGACCACAGCGGACTCATTCAATCAGGTCCAAGCCATTATAATTCTGTCAAGGGCCAGTGGAATAGCATAAATCAGACAAAGGATCCTTTGTATAATTAATAATATATGCCCCATTGTGGTTCTCAATGGACACAAAATGGTCAGGGATGCATTAGCCTGTTAAACAGCGCAGCATCTTTTGTTTGGATGACGAGCAATCCAAAATGGAAAACAGGCATTGTTTTTCCAAATTCATCGTCAGGGCTCGGTCAAATCCAACCCCGGCGGAGTTCGCGTCCACCCGAATGAAATTCATCGCTGTTAACGGCCGCCTGCATTTCCCCTTTCCATGCTGCCCAGATGTCTTATTTACACAAAGAAAAAGAAGACCCCGCGGGAGGTTGGCTTGCAAGGGCTTAGCTATCACCATCAAAGATGTGTAGTAAGCACCCAGGGGATGGAAAAGGTGAGACGGAGTAGCAGCAAGTGACTCGTCATAGGAAGCTCGTAAATGATGCATGAAAATTGTCAGAGCGTGAACAGCCAACCACAGAGGGGGTGAGGGAGAAGGCAGAGAGAAGAAGTCGGTCTTAGTTCCAAAGCTCTTTTGTTGTCTTAATTAAAGCCGTCGTTACCTTTGCTGCGCCCGTGCCAAATGTTAGTTTTGTGAGAACACGGAAAAGAGGGGGGAGGTGAAATTTCATAGCAGGATCCAAAGTGCAGTACCGGCAATTATTAAGTCGATAAATCATGATGGCGATACCGGCAACATGAACACAGCCCGGGAACGCCTTTGGGTGCGATTATAAATTGGGTGTCGCTGACTGATTTCTTGACTTAATTATCTTATCGAATTATTGCTTCAGTGGTTTGGAGCGTACGAGATGATGCAGAAGGGTGACGGGGATCAAGGGCATCGGGAGCGGAAGTTGTTACAGTTGTGTTGCAAGATGTTTGGGTCTTGGAATATTTCATCCAATGACCTGCAAATTACGCAAGTATGGCAAAGGCCTAAAAAGGCAAATCGTTTGGCGTGATAATTATACGACTACAAAAATTAAAATGAAGAATCCAAACAAGAGCGACACAAAGTTGTGACAGAAGGTGGAGTTGCTGATTATGCGCAGCTTCCCAACTAAAGCCTTCGCCTTTAATACGACGCGGCACCTCTTCAAATTTGAGACGGGGTCACAATAAATACCCACTGACACAAGTGGGTCAACAGATCATGTCTAATTCTCAGCGGGTTAAAGACCACAGATTCTCCACTTGACACTTAAGGACAAAATGTTTTTTTTTTTTTTCAGTTGTCGCTTCAGAAAGACCGCAAAACCACCTCTGCCTCAATTTGATCCAAGAAAAACCCTGATTCAGTATTATTGGCGGCGTTTAAAAAAAATAAATCAAATAAATCCGCACAACCGCCGGCAATGACACAACATGGGAAATCAGCCAATCTGCTCGCATCATTCCCGATTCGCTCCGACACACCTCTCCAAACCTGAACAGATGCTCTCTTGTTTACCTAGCGCACGGCGTGGTTTTCAACGCGCGCGCGTGTGTGTGTGTGTGTTTCCATGGCAATCAACAACATTTTCCACTCGCTCCCAAGAGGGCTCCGATCTGTAATTCTCCATGAATTCACATTTAGGACACGAGGGCAAACACTGGCGCGCATTCATGCGGGGGGAATAAATTATACTGTAGCATTTTGGGGTCAAGGGAATACAAATGCTTAGGGTTGTTTTTTTTTTTTTTTTGGGGGGGGGGGGGGGGGTTTGACTAGTGTAATTTAATCATCAAATGGGGCTCGGGCGCATATTTGATTTGAGAGTCCGAACAGTTGGAAAAAGTGGGCTACGGGTGTTCACGCCAAATAAATATGAGACAACCAAAGTCAAACTCAAAGCCACGTTATAGATGACTTCTACAACTAATTAATGAAAAGAATGGCCTGCGTAGTCACAAATGTGAAATGGAAAAATAAATAAATAAAATACTGGTCGAGAGTAGAGTTGTTGTAAAAGAAAGCTACTAAGGCTGTGACAGTGACTCATGGACTGTTGGGTCATAAAACGCAAAGACGGCCATTTGTCAAGCGAGCTTGACACGTTGCACCGACACTTAATGAAATGTCCCGATCAATAAATGATACCATCCCTGGCTCGTGGAAATGAAGGCGATCAGTCAATTTGCTCAATTGTTCCCCCGCTGCCGCCGACCGACTGTTTGTTTGGTTTGACTTTCGCGACGTCGGCTAATGGCGTCTCACATGATAGCATCGATGCCGCCGACGAACCTGCGGATGGCGGTGCAATTTCATTGGCTCGCAGGACAGCATTTTTCAATCTGTTGCATAAGAACGCCAAGGCGAGCGTTAACAGAACTTGGCAGATTCTCGCGCTGCCTCAGGGACATTCACCTAGCTTTCTGACCTTTCCTTTGTGCGGTTAACAGTCGGTGTTTAGCTGCTACCATTGGCGCATCGGAACGTTGAGCAACGGGAGCCGCAGACACTATTTAATAAATGTCATCTTGACCTGAATAAGTATGAGGTGATAAAAGGTGGTATTTTTTGGGGGGGGTCATGAATTTTGGATGTGGCTCAGCAGTACTTTCTCTGCACTTTAATTATGCTTCCCTTTTTTTTTCTTTTTGAACTGTAGGCTTTGTAATATTTAGACCAAATGGGACCTAACCACATAACCCAAGCCTATTGCTATTCAAAATTCACCCATCCATGTTTTTTTTCTCCTGTGGAACCTAGGCTCAAAATGCCTTGGTTAATAATAAAGTAACTGGTGTCAAGAAAGAACACTAAAGCGCGTGTCATTTTATGTCAGAGAGGATCCAAGTTTAGCCTGGGTCGTTAGCGGGAATAGAGTCTTTGTCGCATGTACATGTTTTGTTCTGCTGGGTGGCTATTTAAAAGCTGAAGCGAACAAACAACGGTCTCATTATTGCAGGACAATTTGTGTTTAAGGTTTCAAAACGGTGTTCAAAAATAATTTTTTTTTACGATTAATTCAATTTAAAATAAATTAAAAATGGCTATGAAGGTCGGAAGGAATTTGTGAATTAAAAAAAAATAAATAGTGATGGCTATTAGTAGTCAAAAGAATTCAATTCCTTGGCGGCAACATAACCTGAATTCGTAAACAAGTCGGAACACGCCATAATCACGAAAAGGAAGCTGAAATTTGAACAGTTAATTGTGACCATCCGTCGCACGAATCCGAGACGTCCGCTCCTTTCTTACAGGGTATATATTTCCTTCCCTTCATCACAGAATAGCTTTCTTACCCTCAAATGTGATTGAAAAGATTCCTTCAGCAAACAATAAGTCCTTCAAAACGAATACCCTCAAGGAGAGACTATGAGATAACAACAAAGACCGAGTTAGCGCGGTAAGGCTACAAAACATAAAAGGGTTAATTAACGCGCGTGCCAAACATTTTGAAAGCTCTAACGTGAATTCGTCACGTTGGTACTAAAAGAGCACGGGGGTCATTAGTAGCCAGCGTACCGCACATACAATGGTTTGATGAATACCAATGAACTGCGCGAGGAGTCAGACACTGGAAAAAGCTAATGAATTGCCGAGCTGCCCTCGACTATAATGACACGTCTTAATGAGTCGTAAGCTGCAAAGCAGGGCGACTCTGTGCGAGAGGAAAATGCACCTCGGCGCGCCATTTAATGGCTGTGTCCGCGATTAGTGTGGATAAGTGAGGTTCTCCCAGCAATTTGAAGTAATTAAAAACAGTCGGTGCACATTTTGAATTCTCACACAGGGGGTTTTATGCAAGTCATGCAGTCTCTCTTTATTGGGTGGCGCGCCAAGGCGGCTCGCATGGACAAATAACGAATATGCAGCTGATTTTATTGTCGATCCCATTGTTACGGGTGAGAAAATGTGCCGTGTGAATTAATTTCCGCTTTAAAACATACTCAACAACCATAATAGAAATAAAATGTTCAGAGCCCATATTAGCATAACGGCAACAAAGGAGAGCTGTAAAAAAAAGATGTGAAATCTCTGTGGGGAAAGACTAGTTAATGAGGATAAAGCTTTGTTGATGCAAAGTGGTACCGTACATATTCTTTCCTAAACATCCCACTTTTCAGTAGCCCGTCTTTTGGTAACAGTTGAGGTATGGGATTCCACAAATAGCGCAAAAAAAAAAAAATTGTGAGTAGCAGTCATGAGTGCAGCGATTTGCAAAAACTTTCTCCTTCTATGAGCTGTATTTGGCATCCTGCATTCCAGCTGAAAAGCACAGAGTAAACTAATCACGTGTTAACGCATTATGTTTGTGCAAGTGTTCCTGTCAATTATAACGCAACAGAACCACACTCCATTACACCGCTGGCGGCATCGCAACGGCTGATTTTTTTTTTTTTTTTTTTACGGAAAGGCACGAATCAAAATACATCAAATTGGGTCATGTTGAAATATTGAACTGCCTTAGGAAACTTGTATATTGTTGATCAGCAAATTCTAGCGCAGACTAGGTAATTATTACATCATCGAATATTTGAAATACATGGTCAATTTGCACACGGTGACGTCCGGAAAGGAAAAAAGTCCCACAAACACAGCAGTAGACTGTAATGTGATGTGCACCCCAACAATAAAAAGAACGAGAATTTATATTCATTTGGCTTGGCGCTGCAACCATCCAAGAGGCATTTGTGCCCACCAAATGGCAGCTAAGCTAAGCTTGGCATCTCTCCCCTGAAGCGCCAGATTGCATTTGAGATTTTTATTTTCAGAAAGAAAAGCATATTCTAATATCGGATATTAACGCTGGAATCTTAAAGTGAAGATAGCTTCTTTTTTAGCCTGCTGTTCATGTTCTAATTTTAGACCCCAAGGAAGAAAAAAAAAAAAGGTCCCATTTGTCACCAAACGTCGGGAGCGGGCGACGTTAATAATGGAAACAAGCTGCCAAAATGAGTTTCCTGCGTACACTGACCGAGTTAGCCTGAAGCGACGAGCGGCTAACAGCCCGAGGGAGTCAGCGGGATGACTATCCGGCCACCTAGAGCGACTTTGGTGACGGCGACAATTAAAAGACATACAATACATTGAAAATGATTGATGCCATCCATGAGAAGTGGGAACTCCATTAAAAGTTCTTGGGGTCCAGTTCAGTTCAGTTCGTGAACAAAAGTAGATTGAGGGTTCAGGTAACAACCAATTACGGCTCAGCCTGTGAACGTTAGGTGAGCCGCGATTGGTTGTTGTGTAAGCCCTCAACAGGTGATGTCATATTCAGTCGACGGCATTTGCCAAAATGCGTTTTTAAATGCATTCGCAACAAGCCGAGGGGGGAAAAAAAATCTTTGACGTCTTTAGCCGTCAATGGAAGTCAATGCGTTAATTGTATATGAAAAATAATGAAGATATGAAATTCATTATAGACAAAATACATTTTAAATGCGCACGACCCCAACAGCAAATAAATTTCGTCAGGATTACCACCGGCAAAATTGTGGTTAGCATTTTTTGTTTTAGTTTTCCTCTTGAAGAACCGCGTCACGTAGACATGTACTCCTCTCGCCAGGACCATCGTAAATCCTGCACATACTGCGGGGTTGAATTGCAAAATAATCTCTTAAAGCCGCCGGCTCTTTCTATTGGGGATTGAGGATCATCCAAACACGCAAACGACAAGGTTGAACTTCCTGCTTTGGTCAAGTGTCGTACTTTCTCCCATGTAATAGCAAAATACAAAGAAATGGAAAAACACAAATCCAATCAGCGGAATTATCTTTAACAACGCTTTAAAAGGACGCGTCCTCTTACGAGCCCATTTCCTGTACGCCTGCTGTCCTTTTTGTCCTTAAAAGAAATCAAATCCAGGCCATCCTTTCATGCAGTAACTACTCCAGCCTAATATAAAAGGAAGCGTGGGGTGTTTATGATGACTTTAAATATCCCATCAAGGCCTGGCGATGGATTGACATTGGCAGCGAGGAGGAGAGAAGCCCGTTTAATGTGATGTAAGATGTGCGGCGGGGAGGGTTGGTGGGTCGCAGCGGTATTCCAGCCACTAGAGAGCAAGCCTTGGTGGCTGTTGCCTTGGGCAGGCTATCGACTGATGCAGAGGACACATTATGCAGAGCCGACATCATTATTCTTCTCTTTTGCAAACACAGCCGACGCTTGTGTGAGGAACAGTTCTCGTCAACCTTCCATGATGGGGGAAAAAAAAAAAAAAAACAGCACAAAAAAATATAGGCAGGTTTCATCAGAATATCTTATGTGGCAATCAATAGTGACAAGGACTAGGTTGAGGGGGGGTTGATGTGAGCAAGCAAAAAAGTCCTGAGCGAATAAGGAAAGCAAGAGGGTATTTAATTATAAATGAAAGGATGGCACTTACAATGAACTTGATCCTTGTGGTGATGCACCATACATGAACCCTGAGCTGGGGCCTCGCTAATGGCCATTGGGGGGGGGGGGATGGAGAGAGGAGGGGCGTTTCGACCCTTATGAGTGAGCTAGTGGCAAGCGGAAGTGGGAGCAGCGCAAACGTATTCCATCCATTCAAGGTCTTCCCACGCATCTATCCATGGCAACCAGGTTTGTCCAGCCAGCGCGAGAGCTTTTCACACCCGCTCCGCAAATATACTTAGGCTTAAAAAAAAAAAAAGTGTTTGTGTAAATATTGAGTGGCTCTCATCATCCCCTGCTCTCGCTGCCTTGTTGATATATCAGAATGGTACAGGACGGCCTCGGCATTTGGCGGGAAGGGAGCAGTGGATCGAAAAGGGTGAAGAAAAAAAAAAACTGTAGGGAAAAAAAAACAGCATGACAAATGCCAAGACTTTTGGCTTCGAGAGACGTTTTTGCAGGTCTACCAAATTTGTGTGGCAGTAAAACTGGCGACAGGAACTTTCAAAAGTCAAATTATTGTTTCGTCTTCCTTGGCGAGTCGGAACTCTGCCCACAAAATCAATTTGGAATCACTGGCGGGCTCCCTGTAGTTTAATTGTGTTTAACTTTCAAGTAAAATACAATCACATTTGATCTTTTAGGACCGGTTGTTTTCAAACGCTAAGTATGAAAGACAAACACACCGGCGTGGGATTTTCACAAACAGCGCCGAATTTTACTGCCGCACTTTTTATGTCATTAGGCACAATCACTGATCAATTAGCCTAATAGCTGCCCCACTGAGGAGTTCCAGGTTGAGAACAGGATGCCGATGTCACAAATTAATCACCCGACTTAGCCTAATTAATTGACTCTTTCTAACGGAGGATTTTAGTAATGACTGAGCGCAACAAGCTTCTGATTTAACGTCGCCATACTGTATAATACTGACTGCCCATTTTTCAGTAAGACCATCCCATCATTAATAAAAATGAGAATAAATAGCGGACTGGCTCTGGCTTAGTTTGCAGGAGGCAGAGAGTTTTCAACAGCTGCTCAGGGAAAACAAGCGCCACCCTGTGTTGGGTAGGGGTACTACAAATGAAACTTGGCAGACTGTCATTCATCGCCGACTATCAGAGGCTAGCGGGCATTTTGTGACTTTACATGTGAACAGTTGAGGTGACATCCCCATTAGTTTGCCTCGCACCTGCCATTTGCCACAGGTGGTCATGTAATGGCCCCGCGGTGTGGTCATGTTCCGAGTGGATAAGAGAGTGGAGGACCCCGCTAATGAGCCTGCTCGCTTCCGCCGACTCCCCACAGTGTGTTGTGTTTCAGCGTGTGAGCGTGTATGTGTGTCATATGCATCTGGTGTGCTGGAATAATGTGACACAGCTGACCGCTGTTCAGACGCGAAAGGACTTTTACGATAGCGGATGCAAAAAAAAAAAAAAAACAGTCAACGGGTCGCAAAGAAAAATGACAAATGAAGACTATGTATTTATCCAAATGCTTTTTAATTTTTTTGCTTTACATTTTTATTTTGGTGTTGTTTTATTCCATTTTTTATGTTTCTATTTTGATTGATATTTGTATTTGTTACTTTTTAAAAAAAAGTCAATTTTATTGTTTAACTGTTCTTTTACATGTTTTACTTTGGTTTTGTTTTATATTATGGTTCTATTTCTTTTTTTGCATTATTTTATTTATAAAATTTCCTTTTTTTTAAATTTTAAAATACTTTTTGATGCTATTTTTACTCGGCTCGTTCATCCTGTTTTGAACCCTTTATTCACCACACGCAATTATAAAATCTAACATATTACGGAATTATGTAATGTATCATACAGTTTTGTTTTCTTTGTATTTCCTTTATTTTACTCTGCTGTTTGCTGCCAGGTCGGCATTGTAATTCACCGTACTCAGATAAATTTTGCTTTTTGAAAGACATTCATTCAAATAAATGAGAACACTTCCTTACAGGAAAAAAACGAAAAGAAAAAAAAATCTGCAATTTGACTGACCTTTATGTCACTCATTCAAGTTCCAACAAAAATAGCAGCTCTTATTTTTACACTTGACATATCACAAACTACTTCTGTGTGCATTTTCTTGCGGTACTCACTGGGGGTGCATGGTTTATTCTCAAAGGCCTCGCCCTGACTGCTGGCCTTGCTCTGCTGTTCCGTGGCACCGTGGCTCCTCCTGGTTCCGGGATGACTCGGAGGAGTGTCTGCTGCTTTTGATGGTGATGCTGTCGTTGACGCTGATGCTGCAACCACTGGCGTTGCTGCTGCTGCAGGCTGCGCTGGCGTCTGCTGGTCTGCACATCACAACAGAAGATTAGGTTAGGAAGTAAACTATACATGTATATTGGTCTTTATGCAGAGGAGTGGCATTACATTAGTATCAATCACTAGAGGGAAATGGAAAGAAGAGACTGATTTCAGCCAAATTGACCGAAAAACGGCAGCTGCAAACCAAAATGGCGGGTGATGAGGCTTTTTCATGCATCCCTGTCTTGATACGCAAGTCCACCAAATTCTATCACGCAAGTGGATTTATACATTTTCTTCTATGTAGTCCTGTGCAAATTTGGGGGGCAGTAATATTTTAAATCTGCACAATTTGGGAGCATTCTTTTAAACATTGCAGTTTTTTTTTTTTTTTGCCATAGTCTTTGTCGTTTGACTTGCCTGCGGAATATCAACGGCAAACTTAACATCCAAACATGGTGGCATCTAACGAGCAAGTGCTTTGGCCTTCTAATTTACACTGACAGCTTGAGTGTTACATGACATTAAAAACTGAGGTGGAGTCGGTCTATTGAAGCCGTCGGAATAACAACATTTTCATTTCTCACGTTTATTTTATCACCTCTCATTCACTTTCTCAAGTCAGACAAGTCCCCAGACATGCCGCTCGGAGTTAGCTGCAACCCGAATGCCATGCAAATGCCTCCGATAATTGATAGCTTTATAAAAAGACCTTGACTAAAGGATGAAATATTTAAAAGCGCTACATTCCTACATTCAGAGGCTGACCTCTGGCTCGTGCAATATTCATGGCGCATCATGAGTGTTAAGTTCACAAAAAGGGTATAATCAAACAAGACAGAGTAGACTTACAGTCGGATGTGGCGCAACCGCAGCTTTAGGGCTCAAGTTGGTAGTCAATAAGACGTCAAGGTTATGGGTTTGCAATTGAGCAATAAAGAGGCCCAATTCAGAAAAATCTCACAAGGCCGAGGTCCGGAATATCACATTGTATACAATGCGCACCAGTCACATGCCTCGCATACAATAATAAGACTCCCTTCAATAAGCCGCCCACAGTTGCACAGCTTTAAAAAAAAAAAAAAAAAAGGCTATCGTAAATTACACAGAAGATTTGCGGGTTGAAATAAGACAATCGGAAATGGTGTAGATTAACTGTAACTATTACGTACACAATAAAGAACCAACAAAAGAAAAAAGCTGAGATCCAAATTTGAATCACTTGCGTATCAACACTGACTGAAGACAGGATCCATTTAAAAAAAAAATTAAAAAATAAACTTCCTCGCATGTAGGATTGATCATGCCGAATCAGAAGCAAATCTGCTGTCGAAAGTCTTGTGCACCGGAAGAACTTAATAGTTTGATTCACCGATCTTTGGGCAGTTTTGTGGAAAAAGTTGAACGCTATGAATACTTTTCGGGTGAACTATCTGTCAAGACCACCTTCAACCAAGGATCCCTATCTACTTTCTAGGAAGTCTGTCTTCGATCTTGGGGATTTGGTATAAAAAGTAAAAATGTCAAAAGTTTCTCACCCTTCTTCCTGCTTGCCTCCTTGATGTCCTCGCACATGCGATCGAACTCGGGGTCGAGCTCAGAGGCGAAGATGGCGTGCGCTGTGTCCTTGAGGCTGCACGCTCGGTGCCGGATCACTTTGTCTAAGAAACAAGAGAAAATCATGCGTCTTCACGTTTTGTACACTAATTGAATTGATGAAGCCCTGGCATCAAATGCCAGGAAATATCATAAATCTGATCCAGCCCCTCAAAAAAAAAAAACATACCAAAAAAGTTTGGGGTTTTTTTGTATTTATTTTGTATCATTATTTCATGCTTCATTTCAATGGTCACTGTGTTGCTCCTTCCAGAACAGGATGCCACAGTAATATTAGTAGCTTGCAAATATGTGGTGGCACTCTGAATATACTTTCATGACACCTATTTAGAAAGGGCTTTGGCAGCATCTCATGGCATCTGAGTGAATTCCAGAACGAGCACAAAAAAATGCACAAAATAAAGTGCTGTGTGAATTTGCTCCAATATGTGGCAATTTACTGTGTCTGGAAAAACTTAATTTGTTTTTTGACTCCCTATTTTAGGCCGGAAAAAAAAAGTAGTGTTCTCCAGAACACCGTGTCTCTGTGATGTCCCCAGGCATCATTAATCCCCCATTTTGTGTGACTGAAGGGGCACGCTGAAGAGTGAGACTAAAAGCGTATCCACTGTAAACAGGCTGCCTCTCATTACAGACAGGCGGAGGTAGGGAGCGGCAGCGCAGGGGTAGCAATCTGCCAGCATTTGTCTAATTGGATGGCGGCGGCGTAATGGTGATGGAGGGAGTGTGGGAGGGGGAGTGAGAGTGAGAGAGTGCGAGAGAGTGAGTGAGAGAGAGAGTGCATACATTTAAAAAAAAAAAAAAAAAAGGCCTTTCGGAGGCTTTTAATGACATTTGCCCTGTTGGGAGCTCACCTCTTTGCTTTATGGTGAAAGATTTTCTTTGTGTTGATTAATTAGTAATATATTCTACTTAAATTGGACAATCCCCAATAAAATGACGAAGAATCGTGGGCGTGGTCGAAAAGACGCTCAGAGTGCCGGAGCACAGTGCATCAGGCACAACTACTTTTTCAGCCTTCTTTTGGCAGACGGAAAGGCACCAAAAATATTTGCCAACCGCAATAAGTCAACATGATCATGGAAGGGGGACCAGTCCGACCAGTCAAGTGGCACCTGAGTATACGTCACGGGACCAGCCAATCATTGGAGAGGAAAAAAAAAAAAAAAGTGTGACTTACAGTCGGAAAAATACAGTAATAAATAAATATATGGTCGCTACTTAGCGGGGTACTTTTTTGGTAAATGAGCGACTACTCTACAATCACATAATACAGCGCTGTTGGGTTATTTTTTTCCGTTTAGACGCAAGAGAAACAGGGCACCAACGAGCAACTGACAGCTTCACCATCATAATTAGAGGCTTAATTGTACCAAGACCGGGCCACAGTACACAGGATTAAGGCTTGGTTCGTCATCATTATAAAACAGTCTAATTGCATTTTCTCCCTTTGAGTTTATCTTTGGTAGATACCCCCGCATGCGGACAAATGACGGCACGATATAATTTATTCATTTAGCCCGGCAGAATACCGCTTCCCATGAAGCATCGCGGACGAAGCGAGAATTAAAATAGTTACTTGCGCTGTACGCTGATTTCAATTCATAACATTCTGTTCCGCCACCGTCACTAATGTTCTCTTTCAGCCAGCGTGGACATTTTTCACCAGCATACACAAAATACGGATGAATGTGTCAGCAAACAACAGGCCTCTTTCAATGTTTGTGCATACATTTGTCTTCTGTGATGTTCCGGGCGCTCAAGACGGAAAGAAAAGGGGGTGTGGGGGGGAATCAATTCTAGCGGTGAGACAAGAGACGAGATTAAATTTTCATGCATATGCAAGCCTTCCTCATTTTCTACATGGCAAACGGGGAAGCGAGGAAGTGACTTTCTTCATTTGAATTTCCGACGTGTACAAAAAGGCGCTTGGAGCTTTTGTAATTACCGCGCCTGTAGGCTCACTTAATAAGTCATTAGATTTTTAAAAAATTTTTTTGTTTGTTTACACACTCAATCACTAATGGAGCGCGATATAACTACAGAAGCAAACCATCGGACTGATTAAGGGAAGCCGTGTGTGTTTTTCGGTTGTCAATAACTAATCTAGCACCATTTTTAGAACTGATTCAAAATGTCAAAAGAAATAAAATAAATTGTCACCATTTTAAAACGTGCGTAAATCCTGACATAATCACAAAGAAAGATAACATCATACAAGCTGACATCTAACCATGGGGTACATTATGATTTATTTACAAATTTAAAATAATTTTAGTTCAGTTTGTCAACAACTCTGCAAACTATGCTCAACTCATGTGGACAAACCGGCACCTCCACAGGTGGCAGAGCATACTGCATTTTGCCTTAACGACGCCATTCATCAATAATTCATTTTGCAAGATCGACAGAATTCGTCTTCATCAATGATTTAAATATGTGAAGAATAACCAAAGAAGGCCATGGTGAAGAACTCGTTACAGTAATTGCATATTTTTTATGTATTTGTGCATTTATAATGCATTTTTAAAATGTCTAATGGTATTCTGATTTAAATACATTTCTTAAATACATTCCACTTCACAACTCTAATCACATCCATTACATGTTAGAAAAGTACTTTTTTTTGATTGATTACGTACTATAATACGATACTAACTACTTTTTTATAACCGTGTTTCCGGTTTATGGTCCTTGTTTGACCTTTGTAAAAATGGTACTTTGAAAAAAAAATCCCTGCAGCAGATTACAGCTGCATCTGAATATATAAAACTGTGAACAAAAGGTCCAGAGGAGTGTTGGTGAATATATCAGCAGAAAGGTGATAACCATGGAGCAGCCAGGATAAAACGGGAAAAGAAAAAAAAATAGAAGAAAAACACTATGTATGTGATCATGTAGTTCGTCTTACCTCCAGGATCCTTGTCAGGATTATACTCTAGTGCATTGCTGCAGATAAGGTCGATGTCCACCAGAAAGTCTTTGGCCGTCAAGTACTGGTGCTTGTCAATCTTGGTCATGACGGTGGACAGGTCCATGGGCTGTCCAATCACCTCCAAGTAATCCGACACCTAACAGATGCGCAATGAAATTGTGAACAAAATTACGAATAAAAATCCCTGCTTTTTTTTTTTGTCCTCACCTCCTCGATGTCGACGGGCTTGCTGAAGATATTGAAACGTTTGTCAGTGGCCAGCCGCTTGGTCACATCCCTGAGAAAGAGCCGGAGCTCCCGTAGCGTGTTTTCCTCCTGCTCCGCCAGGCGACTCTGCTCCTCAGCAGACAGCACCCTGGGGCCCGGGGCGTCGGCCACCGGCAGCACCTCCTCGCACCGCCGCTCTAGACCAGGGACAAAAGGCAAAAAACGGCAAACCGCTCTTAAAAGAGTCAAGCAGGGATTGATAGAGTTAAGACTGTTTTGAAATTTCTCACTCACACTTGTTACAATGTTAAAAGCAAAGATTAACCACGTCATATTAATCTTCCATTCAAAAGCTGTGCTTATGTATATTGAAAAATGCAGTGAGTCAAAAACATGAATTAATAATTGTTCCTTAATAAACTCATTTTTAAAAGTGAAGCAATAATACAGTTTTATGAATATTTCATAATTTAACATGCATACATACTTATTTTTCCACCTCGTGTGCGAATGACCAGATCAATCTATCCATTTTAAAACTCAAATACGGCCCTGGAGCGCAAAGGTTCACACACCCCTGCTCTGAATAAATGATGTTGAAGTATAGAGTGATTACGCGAAGTAAGGAAAAGCCAATGTCCGCTGCCCAGGCTGCATCAGTAGGCAGATGAGACATGCTTAGGAAGCCCCGGCGGCTTCGCACCGCTCCTCCATCACGAGCGTTCCCTGACTCTAATTAAGGCTAATAGCTCCAGCATTCGCGAGCCGCTTCCCTTCCCACCGATTTTATTCCTGCTGGAAGTCAGACCCCCGAAGAGTGGAGCAGAGGACCCCAGCCTTGAATCGATGAAGAGGAGGTGGTCTGGGGGATCCCATATAGCACATCAATGAAGGAGCGGGGCAGTGGCAGAGGACAGATTAATGCTTGGGATGAGGATGTGATAGGGGGGCACCGCGGGGAAGTGAGAAGGCAATTTTAACCCAGGAAACATTTACATTCGTGCATATCTCCCAGCCACGTAATTCACCTCGCAGGCCAAATATTTAGCTCGTACATATGCAAACAGAATATGAATGAGGCCTACACACGTATTTGGCTCAATGTGTGCTTCTCTGCTTGGAGCTGAAGGTACATATTTTAGGTTTGAAGTGGGGGAAGAAACACATGCAGACCAACACTGCCCTCTAGAGCCAATGTCCACAGCTTCATTTCCTTCGGGTGTCAGGGGCCAGCGTTCCAATCTTTTGGCGACCTCCATAATTGCTTAAAGCCAGTAAACTAAATTTTGAGGGGAAAATATGCTTCTTGGCATAAAACTTAAGTTTGAACGACCTCTGATGACAGAGCACCAAAAGGACAAGTTCTGGGGGGGTCCAGCTTTTGCTTTCATATGCCTCTGTTGCACAAAATCGAGTTTACACTGTTTTGCATTTTTGTCACTTTAAATATGCATCTCTCGCACATCATAGTTATTGCTTTAATATTTTATTATAAGCAATGCTTTACACGCATAGTGGTTAATACACATCACACCGATCATATCCATGGGATGATTAAGTTAATCAAATTGTGTTAAATTGGGTTCAATAAATAAATACAGGTGTAATTAAACATTGACATGTATTTATTCAACTTTTTACATGATTAATTTGCTTTCACAAATTGTAATCTTTAACAAGGGTGAATTATACCCGCAACATGCCAACGCACTTAATGGTTTAATGGCAAGAGTTTGGCCATGGAACTTGTTTATTTTGGGATAATTTCCCATGAGAATAATTCCAAATACAAATTGTCCAGGTGTACCAATACTTATGTCTATGTACCTGTATTCCTGAGGCGTGGTGGAGCTCTGGCCGCTTGAACCAGCAGCAGGTCGGAGAAGAAGCTCCGCCGCTCTCCTTCGCCCGGATGTTGCAGCGTGACCACCTCCCCGTAGGCCTTCTGGAACATACTCCTCACCTAAAAAGAAAAAATGTTAAAAATATAATAATCAATTTTAAAGGCAACACAATCCCAAAAGTTGCATTTAAATTGCTCGCTTCTATGCTTTGGAGTTAAGGCTGCACCCTCTTGGGAAGCTATTTTGCTGACAGAGGTTCTTCTTCCTCCTCTTTCTGTTTCTCATCAATCCTTACTCTTATCGCTTGACGCGTTTGAATGGCCTCTCGGTCTTTCTCGAATCTTTCGTCGGACGGAGGTTGGTAATCATTTTTAAAAACGGAGGAGAAACGGGGGTAAATTCGAGGGGAATGATGTAGCTGCGCAGAGGAAAGTGAGTGATGACGCTGGCTATTGCTCATGGTGATAAAGTCTGCATGGTGCGGGCACGTGGCGTTGGTGAATAATGCATGACTGTGTGTAATTTAACACCTGTTCTACTGGCGTGACACCAATGATATCTGGATTAATGCAGAGCGTAAGCGTCTGAATGTCATCATGAGTAATGCTGGACTACTGTGGTATCCGAATGGTGGTGGAGTCAGAGCTCGCGTTCCAGTTGTTCATCAAACAAATAAAAGGAGGGAAGAGGAAGCCCGAGTGAGTTGCCTCTAAATTGGATTACTTGCAGCTCAGGTGAGAGAAAACAAGTGAATGAGCATGAGGGACTTTTTATCATATACAGAAAAAGTGTGTTAAGACACCGGTAGTGGTAATTCCAGAAAATGCCCTCTGATGGATGCTGTGGAAAAAAAAAGAGATAATCTGGTCACACTGGGATCCTGCAAAATGGTGTCATCAGCGTCAGTATGTCACAAAGATCGCAAAAAAATGGCCGCATCAGAGTCATAAGTGAAGAACCAGTGCGTGGCCAACTCAACCTTTCATGCGAATCAAGCGAACCACAATACTAAAGGATTTCTGTGGGAATAAGTGGCAACATTCTGTGTGATGTACAGCGGGGCCTTGACATCCAAGTGAGACTCATCTTAGGAGGTTTTCAAAATATGAAATGTTGTTCTGGCCATTTTTTGTGCGTCAACTTGCGAGTGTATACTTGATGCGAGCGCTCTAGGGGGGAAGTGAACTCAACGAGACTCACTTCACAACAAGTGGCACTTTGGCAAACAATTCTTATAAAAAAAAAAAGGCTACAAGATGAGTATTGCCACTCATAAGTAGTTCACTGCCAAACAAAACATAAAAAGACTTAAAACAACCACAAAGCTTTGCCTTTCTATCCACGAGCTTAAAGCCAAGCCAATCTTGCCGTGTTCTCACCTCATCGGAGAGCCGTGAGTAGGATGTCTCGGCGGTGGCGAGGATGAGGACGGGACAGAAGGAGGGCACATCCAAAAGCAGGGAGAGGAATGTGCTCTTCAGCGTGTCGCTCACAGTCTCCCACCACTCAGAGATGTGCGGGACAAACACCACGCTGGGGACGCTACGGCAGGCCTCACGGAAAACCTGAAAGTACGGGTAAAAACTAATCGAGGATTCCACTGGGAATTTTCTCGCTTATGTGACTATGTATGTGTGTTACCTGAGCACAAGACTCCTCCGGTGTCTTGGCACTGGTGGAGTAGAGGGTGGGCAAGTCCAGGCGGTGCACTGGCAGCTTGTCCAGGTGGTGCAGCAAGGCAGGGGCCAGGTGGGAACTCTGTCCCGAGCCCGGGGAGCCGGCCAGGAGCAGACGGGGCCGGTACGCTGTGGGTTGCTGGTGGGGGGAACTGCAAGAAGAAAAGACCCCTTCATTACTCGGAGCTGCCAAGGAGAACACCGTTCAGATCAGGCAGATAGCATTGTTCTTGGACCGCTGTCTATTTAAACAAATGGATTTAGTAAATCCTTGTTATTGGTGGTGGAAAGAAAACGAGTCCTGCTGCAAATAGCAAACAAATAAAAATAAGGGGCAAAAATGGAATTTATGTTTATCGGCTTGACTTCGACTCACAAAGAGCAATGAATAAAAGGCCTGCACATGGCGGAGTCAGATGATGCTGATGGACTGATGGGGCATGAGGCAGGTTGGACTTCGTAGATGGAAGTGGCGGTGTCCTCGTTGTCATCGTCGCTGTACACTTCCTCTTCGAGGAGCTGATTGTCGCCGCCTAATACACACGCACACGCGTAAGCCAAGTTACACAAAAAACAATGTCGGAAATAGTCTGTCGGCAGAATAATTAAGTACATCTTTGCCAAGAGGTGAGGCATGGTTATTTCCGCCTACCGTGCGTGTCCCTGTCAGCACACTGAGCATGGGGGAAGACTCTGAGGAGAGCATTGAGCACCAAAGAGAAGGCGCCGGCCAGCAGGGGCCTGAGGACGGGCGACAGCCCTCGCCCCGGGGGAGCCAGGGCCCTCTGGGAGGCCGGCACGATGGCCCTCATGGCCCGACAGAAGTCGGTAGGCCCCAGCACGATGGAGGCCACGTCCAGCTTTAGCTTGACGCTGCTGCCATAGATCTGGGGGTAGCGGCGGCGCAGCGCCACCAGCGCCGTCTCTGTGCAAAGTGCTTTGATGTCAGCGCCACAGTAGCCTGCAGCGGGACAAATGGACGATTCAACAATTGCTTTGATTGTGACAATAATTATTCAAAAAGGTTCATACAGTCATCATGAATCTGAAAATGGAAGCGCCCCACTATTTGAGAGCCACTTTTGGGCAAGGTGACATTGGCACGCTTAAAAATAAATTAAAAAATCACACAGAATTTGCTCATTGTCTTATGTGGTGACATTAATCAAGAACATTAACAACAGTTAAACCCCTTGGCACTGGTAGGACAGTTATTTGTTTTTTTAATTCCAAGCATAAAGTTTGATCATCCATAGAACTGCAAATTGTCTAAGTGACATGAATGATTTCGGGGAGTTTCTTACCGACACATTTTTCTGCAATTTCATCGACAAATGGCTCAGACAATTTGGGGTTCCAGTCCCGTGTGTGGATCTGCAAGATGTGCTTTCGAGCCTGTAAGAAGATTAAGAAAAAAAATAAAATAAAATACCTTCAAGCAAGTAACAGCACCATGACTTAAGTCTGACTGAAACACAAGAAAGAAAGAAAGACACTTTTGAAATCGTATTACTATTATCTGATTAACGATTATATCATCCAATTGCAGGAATAGTCAGGAGTTAAGAAAGTTGTCTGGCATGCTGAATGAAACGCCAGAATAAAAGAGGGCCACAATGGCAGAGTTTCATCACAAGTAAAACACGGGGAGGATTGCTCGAGCTCTCATTTCAAAACAGAAAGCGGCACCAAGATCGGAGGTGAGCTACGCTGCCGCTGAAGTTGAGCGCGTTGCGTCACCCGCGGAGGACTCGGCTTTGATGGGCAGACGTCGAGAAGCAAGCGCGCTCGCTATTGTGTACATAAGGCTTTTCATCGTCTTTCATCACACTTTGTGGATTGGAGAGCCTAACTCGGCCAAGGTTTCACTATTGTGAGATTCAGACGGCTGAACTGATTTCGAATGTGTCCAGAGGGCCCTTTATTTGCACGAAAGCCATGTTTTTTAAAATTGTGACAAGCTCGCTGGTGTAACTGTCTGCAATGTTAAGATCAGGGATCACCAATCAAATCCTCGTCGCCTTAGGCTGCCATGTACGAATTTAAATTTAAACACCAATTGATATGGGCGGATCTCGTTTCTAAGTCCTTGCTCCTCTATTTATGTGCGACCACCTCTCACCAGAAATTCCATTGAGGATGGAGGACATTGACGAAGGCTTGAGGTGGAAAAAAAACGTTTTGGGGCAATGAGGCAGGCGATCACGCTTTAATGTCGTCCGTTCATGGCGATGTCTTCTTCAGAAGACGTTGCATCATTTACGCGCGTCACAAATGCACCATTCGCATGTCATAAGTATTGCTATCATCACAAATGTCCGCTTCATGTTTTGCAAGTGGGATAAAATTCACGTCAAATATGCACATCGTTACACTTCCCGATTTTGGAGAAGGAAGGACAAGCGCTTCAAAACAGGTTTAGTACAGTGTAATAAGCATGAGCCAATGCAATCAAGTCTTTTTGGTATCAGGTACTGCCTCAAATAGAACACTCAGCAAAATATGTGTATTCAATTTAAAATAAATCAATAAATTCCACAAACACGGATTATAACAATTAAAATGGTCCTCCTGGTGCACGCCCGTTTTCATACGTCACCCCGGAGGTACATCAGAGGTCTCTAAATTTAAGCAAGCCCGTTGGAAGCTTCCTGATGCTCGACACATGCACCTCAAGGCGCGTCTCAGACAACTGAGACGCTCCTTAATACGGTGGCGCTGCCTGAGAACTATTTCTGGGTCGTGTGCAATGTTTTAAAGAGCGAGGAGGTAGGAACGCTGCAATTAAGAGACATGAACCTTTTGTGTTGTGCAGTGGTTGCCACCACAGAGATGAAAGACATTTTTGGCAGGTTATAATGGGCATCTCGTTCGGACTCTTCATGCCAACACAGCATCTCTCACCGTCTTGTCGGGCAGGTTGAACAGAAACTCCCGGTCGAAACGGCCGGGCCTCCGCAGCGCCGGGTCGATAGAGTCAAGTCTGTTAGTAGCACCGATGACCACTATCTCCCCGCGGCCGTCCAAACCGTCCATCAAGGCCAACAGAGTGGACACAATGGAACTGACACACAAAAAAAAAAAAGAAAAGTCGGGGATGAAAGCCGATCAGAATATGGGACAAGGACAGTTTCATGGAAAGGCTTTGCATTGTGTAACTTTAGGCTGGTACAGGGTTGGAAGGTTTTGTTCTACCGCGTCAGTCAGAATTTAAAAAAAAAACAGCCAGAGGATCATTTTCAGGTTCTGTAAGGACATCACCATAAAGTTGTTTTACCTGTGTATCTGGTCTTGCCTACTGGAGCGAACAGGAGCCAAGCCATCAATCTCGTCAAAGAAGATAATGGACGGCCTCATCATGTACGCCTGATCATCATTAACAACATTTAAAACCGGCAACCATCTCTTTGAAGTGGGTTCAACAAAATGTGACTCGCCTGGTCGAAGAGGAGGCGGAGCTGGCGCTCCGATTCGCCAACCCACTTGCTGAGGCAGTCGGCGCCTTTGCGCATGAAGAAGGAAACCTTGCGCTCGCCCTGGCTGCACTCGTTGGCCAAGGCTCGTGCCACCAGTGTCTTTCCAGTCCCTGGCGGGCCGTAAAACAAACATCCCCTGCGGATAGGACATCAGAATCAGAATCAGTTTAAAAAAAAAAAATTGCCGGCGTTTTTGATGCCATCAATAAGAGTTGGCGGACGAGCCAGTCCAACTGCATTTCTAACCAAAACAGCAGCGCCAAACCTGTCATGACAAGATTATCTTGAAAATACATTTGACTGACCGTGGAGGTTGAATCTTGAACCTCTCAAAGACCTCCGGATAAAGAAGTGGGAACACCACCATCTCCTTTAAGGACTGGATGTGATTCCCAAGGCCACCCACTTGGTCAAATCTCACCTGAAGGAGAGGACGCGACTTTTGCAACGGCAAGGTATCAAAGTGGTCTCATGCGGGACACGGCGCCACTCACTGAGGTGTCGAGGTTCATGGGGTCGACGTCAGCCAGGCTGGCGCCCACTTTTGTTCTATCGCGCAGGACGCCGCTCGCCAGGTCCTCCGCTGTCAAGTTCATGGGCAAACATCTGCAAGACAGACGTGGTCAGGAGACAAGCTACAATTTTATTGATGAATTTTTTTCTTGGTTTTGTAACTGTCACAAATGCTGCATAAAATTGGTTAAGAGAGATACAATCTTAATTGGCTCTTCCTGACACTTTCTGATAATTAAACGTGCCCGCGAGTGTTTGAACTAAATGAGTTGACTCATTTACTGCCAACCACTTTCAAAGACGCACAGATTATTGTGTGTACTGTAACAATTGAAGCACAACACGTACAGTGAAAATGCCGCAAAATAAAAAATCTTATCACCTGTTCCTGGCCCGAGTCATGCTCTTGCTTTTCCTTCTCTCAAAGCGCTCCTCATCAGAAGATGAGGTTGTGTCGCTGCTGTGGATGGCGTGCTTCTTTATCCTTAAAATAAATAAATAAATAAATGAAAGAATAAAGTTGGCTTTGGATTGGTACATGTAGCTAGCATCGCATTTAGCACTACTCACCGTATATGGCTTCTTCGTGCTGGCGATCTGTGGGTGTCAAACAGTGTGGGGTTGCTTTGCTTCCTGTTCACTGGTTCTGAGGACATGAAATGATTTGGAACGGTCGCCACTTGCTTTTGTCAAAAAGACAATAAAAATCCTATTTACCAATCGGGGGCGCCTCGTATCTCTGCACAGTCTTGCGCTGTCTCAGGTTGTACGGCCTGTCGTTCTCCTCCCCTGCTTCCTCCGCTTCATCCCCTTCGTCATCCTCGTCCTCAGCGTCCTCTTCCTCTTCCTCCCCGTGAGACTCTGAACGTTTTCAGACATTTTCCCGGTATGACTCGGCTGATTCATAAAGAGATAGCCTGCCTGAGTCAGGAACTCACCTTCCGTGCCCTCCTCCTCTTCCTCCTCCGTTTTACTCATGGCTTTATGATGCGTGGGCAGGCTGAACGTGTTGCGGCGCATGGACTTCCTCCGCTTCACGCGAGAGTACATGTCCATGTTTTCCTGGTAGAAATATCAGATCACAGTGGGCAAGATTTCGTTGGGGAACTTCATAGAAAAGGTTTTTGGTTTTTTTTACCCCATACCTCCTCTGTGTCTCTGGTCCACATGCGAAGGCGCTCCACCTCGCGGTTCTGCCTGATGCTACTGATGTTGTCCATCTCCTGGAGTACGGCCTCAGCCGTGCTGCACAATTATCAAAAACAAAGTGATAGATTGAAAGCTACTATGAGGGGGATTCTTGGAGGCGTTACAAAAAGGGACTTGGGAATTGGAAGGTTTTATTGTAGCTTGGACGAAAATGTTGGAAGTTAAAGATAAAGTAAGAAAAAGTAAGAACGGTTGGTTATGAGTGTGGACTTTTTTTGGAAGGTTTTTACATAAAAATGACAGCCATGGCATCGTACTGGTTAACACGTCTACCTCACAATCAATGAGGTCCTTGGTTTGAATCCTGTTTCCAATTCAACTTTTTCCTCCCAAATTCACAAAACATGTATATCAGATTATCGAAATTAAAATGTTCTATAGATGTGCAAGCAGTCCACGATGTTGCCGGCCTTTCACCCATACTCGACGGTGATAGGCTCCCGATGAGGACAGGCGCCATTTAAAAAAAATAAATAAATATGTTTATGCTCAACACACATGCAGGCGCATGCATGTATACATATAAACATGTTATGCTATGTGAATGCTACATGTCTACCACGTTAACATTCTTCTGGGGTAGAACTATCCGGAGCCAGACCCAGAATGAGATGCGGAACAAACGTGCATGACAACATTGCCAAGATCTGGTGAACACTGCTTGGAATAAAATAAAACCTAAAGAATATACATCTAGATTTTCCTGCTACATCATGCGGCAAAGGATTGGCGATTGGCGCTCTTATCGTGACAGTAACCAAAGCACCAGGAGGTGGGTGGGGGGGTTTGTGCCCGGCTGCTCACCTGTTGACCAGCTGGTCAAACAGCAGGCTCTGGTTGAGGTGTTCAAACTGGCTCTTCCTGACACGGCAGCTCCTCTTCAGCTCCACGTGGCCGTTCATGCGCGAGTGGTCGCCCTGGCCCAACTCCTCCTTCCGGTGGCCCATGTGGCCTGCGACGTCAATGGCAAAACAAAAACACACAACTGATTAAATAAGGCATTCTCATTTATTGCTTTTATTATTAATTTTTTTTCAGCTTTACTGGCGTGTATAATATTACCGTGGCCATTTTGCATGATACGAGATGACAACCTAGAAGTGAAAAAACATTTGATATTAGGTTTGGCTGCACTGAAGTCATGATACACCATTTGCAAAAAGTTGGTGTTGGGCTTTTCGGTGGAATTTCAGGATAAACAAAATGCACTATGAACTTGACCTCTAAATTTTTGAATGAACATTCATGTTTGCTTGAATGACATCATTCACAACACGTGTTTGAACCATCTGACAATACATTTCCATAATCCTCAAATTTAGTTCATCCGTAAAGGTCGGTTTCATCCTGAAATTTCAACCAGAAGACAAAGATCCCCAAGACAACGTTAAGCAAGCCAACCTGGTGCGGTAGGTGGGAATGTCCCAGCTAACCCGCTGGCCTTTGGTCTGGGGCGAGGGGGACGTGTCGCTGGAGCTGGGTTCGGACGCCATCTGCCTGTGGGGCCGCTTGGCGGGCGGGCTGAGCCGCGGGCTGCTCACATCACTGGTCGTCTCCTTCTGGTCCAGCAAAAGACAATGATGGTGGAAAAAAATGCCAGTTGACACTTGTTGATCATGAACATAAAGCCATAAAAAAATTAAAAGGGTTGCTCAACACATTAGTCCCATAAGCGCCATCCAAGCATGACAAAAGTCAGAAAAATAATTAGAGAAAATTTACAAATAGACCTCAGTCATTGCTTTATATTTTGTGTTGCAAATGAGTCAATCAATGAAACAAGCATGGACATAATTAGGACACCCTTAATTTGTTGCACGACCTTTTCAGGCAATCAAAGCTACCAAACGATTGCCATGACTTTCAATGATACTTTTGCCACTGTCAACAGGTATTTTTAGGCAAGATACTTTATTCTTACAATTACTGAAGCCATTTTATGATCATATGTTCAGGAGTGGGCGGCACGGTGTACCGACTGGTTAGCACGATGGCCTCGCAATGCGGAGGTCGTGGGTTCGATCCCGGCTTCGGCCTTCCTTTGTGGAGTTTGCATGTTCTCCCCGTGCCAGCGTGGGTTTTCTCCGGGTACTCCGGTTTCCCCAAAACATACATGGCAGGTTGATTGGATGCTCTAAATTACCCATAGGTGTGAGAGTGAACGCGGATAGTTGTTCGACTAAGTGTACCCTGCGATTGGCTGCCAACCAGTTCAGGGTGTCCCCCGCCTACTGCCCGAAGATAGCTGGGATAGGCTCGAGCACTCCCCTCGACCCTTGTGAGGAGAAGCAGTAGATGATGGACGGATGTTCAGTAGTGTGTGTTAAAGGTTGTGTTGAATTGGAATCTTTCTTCCAAGCACTTTTGGGTTATATTGCTCAAATATGAAAATTCTATGTCACTTTCTTTCTGTTTCTCTTAAGATGTGGTAACTCGGGCAATGTGATTGCTTGCTCTTACACCAACTTTTTTACCCTTGTTCTGTGTTTTTGTCTTCCTCTTTCCATCTGTACAGCATGTCTCTATAAAGTGCCACTGACTTGTTTTCTTTCATTGGATTTTAATCTGTCATTGGGTTTTAATCTATGTCAGTCTCGTGTTGTACAGTTTGTCTCACGTTAAGGTTTCAAGTGGCTTTAATTTATATTAGGCCACTTATTTAATTTGGTTTTCTGACTCGACAGAGTGACACAAAAAGGCTGCTGTCAGTCAGCTTTATTGTCACACAAAGGAACTCAAGCTCAACTGGATTCAGTTTATTATATGTACCAGCATTAAACCAGCATATATTGACTAATTAAGGTAATGTATAGTATTAACGCTGTAGAGTTCACCAAGTTCAGACTTGCCTTATACGGGACGTGAGCCAGCCAACTGTTGTGATCCCTTCCCCCACAAGGCTACCCTGTCGGGCTAGCCATAGCTCCAGCCCCGCTTGCGCTTTAACACACTCATAAAAGTGTGAAATACTCCCACAAAGGGGACACACGTTCGCTGTGATACCCTTCTGTCAAACCCCGTGGTGGGCTTCACGCGAGGGGCTAAAACAAGCGAGCAAACGCGAGGCGACTCACCCGGGTCCAACTGCCAAACACAAAGGGAACTCAACTTGAAGCTAGCAGCTAACGCGGCTAGCCTCCGCTTTGAACGCCTTTTAATGATACTCGCTGGAAATGACAAGCGTACAAACCGCGATGTTAAGTTGTTCGGTTGCGTGCAAGCGTGGCCCGGTGGGTGTCAAGTCCGGCGGCGGTGTCATATCGCCGGGTAACGATGCCTCCCGAAGCGGGAGCAGCTCCTTCCCAGGCCAAGGCTACAGTTACAATTAGCCGCAGCTGTGTTAGCTCACCGGGGGGGGAAAGGGGGAAACCGGCTTACATGTTCGTCGGTGTTACGCTCGCTCCTCGACGACGAGCGGGTCCTGGAGGAGATGAAGTGGCCGCTGCCCGGCCGCGAGCTTTTCCGTGTGTTCACCATGTTTAGTTTCACTCAAACGGCTCCCGAACCGGCTCCAAACACTGGCTCAAAGAGCACGGCACCGAGGCGCCATTTCTCTCTCTCTCTCTCTCTCTCTCTCTCTCTCTCTCTCTCTCTCTCTCGCTCGCTCTGCAGCTCGTATGCTCCCTCTCTCTCTCGCTCGCTTTCCCCCTCGTGTGTGTTTGTTTTATGTCTCTCGCGCTCTCTTCCCTTCTTTCTGTACACAGTATGTTTCTCTTTTATGATGTCAAGTGGAAAGAGGGGAAGTTTAGTAATTAATGTCCCCGTGAAGTGGGAAGAGTCTGTGACACAACACTGAGCAGTGGCGTGCAGAGGAAGTGTCCGAGGGGGCGTGGGTGCCGGGGCCACCCTCTAATGAAAAATTAAATGGGCATCCGTATGAAAAAAAGGGGGTGGGGGGTATTTAGCAAAACCAGTTTCAAAAACTTGTAACTTAAGACCCACCGCATTGACAAAATGTTTAAGGTGGGTATCATAAGCATTCGCTCAACCGCAGCATCCGCTGAGCTTTGATGTTAACTTCACTGCCAGATTCAGCAAACATATTTCGGTGCACCCCTAGTCAGTTGATTAAATCATCGGTTTTGGACTCATAAAGCACCAACCAAAAACGGATACATTAAAATGCATTTCCCTGTGGAGGTGACACGAAGCCCCTGTCCACCTGTTGGTTGTCAAGTCAGATTTAACCCCCCTACCTCCTCGGGCTTCATCCTTTTCTGTGTGATGTGTGTGCACACTCAAGGCAAACAACGAGGCACTCTACAGTGTCCACACCAGCACAAAGTCCCTATCTAAAGTTGGCTGTCAAGTCAAGTTCTTATTTGTTTAAATCCCCCTCCCCTTTCCCCCTCCACCTCTTTTGTGTTTCTGTCTTGCTTTCTTTCTCGACTGTATATTTTTCATGATGATGTCAAGCGGTGACTCAAGAAGTTTTACAATGATTTAACATTAAAATGACTTTTTTCATAGTTTTTTCCCTTTTTCATTTTGTGTTTTTATTTTTCTTGCTCTCTTCCTTTACATAACATTCTGTCTCTCTTTTGGACAATGTGGTCTTAACTCACACTCTGTACAGTATATATCTCTCTTTTGGTTGATGTAATCTGAAAAATCAGTGTTTTAATTATTTTCAATTTATTATTCCAGGCCATTGTTTGTTTTATTGACCAATGTGCTATATTACTTCTCCTTCTACGTGTGTTATATATATATATATATATATATATATATATATATATATATATATATATATATATATATATATATATATATATATATATATAGAGAGAGAGAGAGAGAGAGAGAGAGAGAGAGAGAGAGAGAGAGAGAGAGAGAAAGAGAGCAATTATATGACATTAATGAGGTTTACGACAGTCGAACTGAGAACGGAGCTCATTACGACACTACCAGCAAATTTACGGTGTGGTATTGACGTCAAACAGCTGCTGCCGTAAACCGATCCAGTATCCAGCTGCAGATGTTTTATCCACGGATTCGCTGTTACAACACTCACACATTCTGGTAAAGTATTAATTTTCCTTAGTTTACCACATGTTTGAATATGGTTTGGTTTTGTTGTTTAATATATTCGTCAAATCTTTACAGTGCAGGGTTGTTTTGTTACGTCACTCGCGCCCATGTTAGTTATTAATGATAGCCTACGATGTTTATTAATAATAACATTAGACCTTTTTGATCGTTGACGAGTGTTGCATCGTTAAAAACACACGAGACAAGATACATGATGCCGTAAATTACTCAAAAAAATTGTAAATGGTCTTCTATAAAGTGTGCTTGTCTTATATGACTTGTTTTTGTTTTCAGATGGACAAGACACGACGACATGACACACAATGGCACTGAGGATGATGTCATTTGGTAAAGAAAATGCTTGCTGTCGTGGAACTACAACACTCAAAACTGTGAAAATACTTTCTTTTGCTATTGAATGGCAAAGTGTCTTAAAATCTTTAAGTTGTACCTTACATATCACACAATAATGGCCCTAAAGTGTAATAAAAGAGATTTTATAATATAATATTGTGTTGAACAGGGTTGCTAGCGATGATGATGAGAAGGAGATGCCGATGAGGTGCAGCTTCTCTGTGGAAGACCTCCTGGACGAGGTGGAGAAGATCTGTTATGATCCCTCAGAAACGTCCAAGGTCAGTAATTAATTGATGAATTAATTAGTGATATGAATCCACATGGAGATTAAGATGCTTCTGCTTTTATCCCGAGGTGGAGATGGTGGTGCGCCTCTGGAAGGACGGCTTCACCGTCAACGACCAGGAGTTCCGCAGCTATTCAGTCCCTGCAAACCAGGAGTTCCTGGATGCCATCAAAAGGGGGTGAGTTAAAATTTTCGCACAATTTCTAAAGATAGCCTCAAGTGAATATCTTCATTATCGTTGTGATCTTCAATGCAGGGAACTTCCGTCGGAGTGGGAGAGCCGAGCAGAGGAGGAGGAGCTGGAGGTCAACGTGGAGGATTTGACGGAGGAGGAGTACGTTCCCCGGAAGAAGGTTTTCCACCCTTTCAGTGGGCGAGGATACCGGCTTGGCAGGTGAGGGGCGGGGGGCTCTTTCCCCAAAATGGAGAGATTGCATGAAATAGTAATCAGGGTATCATGAAAAAGGCTTAAATGAGAGAAATGATATTTATTTTCTTTAAAAAAAAATAAATACACTTAAAATTTCAGTCTGCCATTCAGAGAGCGAAATGTTGAACCTGGTGATAGGAAAAATAATTACTTAAAGATGGAGTTTGCAACCCCTTCCAAAAAACATTTTTTGTCATCTATGTGAAAACTTCAAACAAAAACAAACCATAAATAATTCCTCTCCCCATCTTGTTCCTATAATTGGATTTTTTTTTTTTAGAAACCAAAGAGGACGAGCAAGCAATCATCAATCAATCAGAGAAAGAAGACGTAATCGACGAGTTGTAAATCATTTTTTGTGCTGATTTTTGAGGAGTGTAAACTCACCCTTTAAGTTAACATCACTCTAAAAAAATAAATATATTTGATTATTAATTCAGAATTAGAATTTTGGTGTAATATTGTGTGCATTGCACCCACTCCGTGTGGTCGCTTTTAATGAAGGATAGGTCTTTTTAATTTAATTTATTCAATCATATTCCACTGGAAAGTTCTTATTATATATTATTATTTTATTCAATAGGGAATGTAATTTAACCTGTAAAGTAAATTTGAGAATGAACGAATGAATTCATTCATTGGAATCTTCACTGGCTAATCTACAACTCGCCACAAGAGGTCACTCACTACCCAAAGCAATTAAAGCGGGTCATGGCATCACCCTGATGAGCTGCAAAAGAGCACCGATTTAATTTTCTCCTCCTCCCATCATCATCATCATCATCGGTATTAAAGATAAAGATTTAATCTGCCATGTTCTTAATCTCCGCTCTGTGTCTGTGCCGCAGTGTGGCGCCGCGAGTGGTGGCTCGCTCGCCATCGGTGCATGAGGACGGCGAATCTCCCCCCATCCCCATGGTAACCCTGGACCACGCCCTGCCCGTCACCTCTTTGCAGCTGTGGTTGTCCGACGGCCGCAGGCTGGTGCAGCGCTTCAACCTATCGCATCGGTGAGTATACAACATCACCAAACAAACAAAAACCACGGAGTTTGTCTTAATCTCTTCAAATGACAAAAAAAAAAGATTCCTGCTCGTTTGGATTACATCATGCTAGTCTGGTGCGCTAATCATAATCTGAGATGGAGTCCGTTTATCAAATCCCAGCAGGGGGATGGGTTGCGTAACCCCCAATGCAGCGTTTATGTAATGGGGTTGAGGAGCTCAAGGATGGAGAGAGCTTGTCTCCGACCTTGGCCAGCCTCCTGCGTGAGCAGGAGGCCACCGGTGCTCATGAATAATGGAGACCCTCCACTCCTCACACAAACACACACACACACACACACCTCGCTTGAATTTTGTGCGAGCGCGTGATGAGCTGTCACTTGTTTGTGTGGGAAGAAGTTAACACCTGTAAGTTACTGACCATATTTTTGAAAAATGAGAACTTTTTTTTTTAAACCTTTTTCTCCTAAATTGATTTTTTTATCTGTTAAAAAAAAAAAAAACGTCTTTGTTTTTTCAACAATTTAGTTTTATGCTCAAACAGTTGAACATTTTTTTCCCAATTTTTTTTTTTTGTGGCATAAAATGCAGATGTTTTGAAATGTAAATTTGGACATTTATGGGGAATGTCAACATATTTCCCTTAACACTATAACTAACTTTAAGAAATAAATTTTCTTCCAAATTCAGAATTTTTCCCCAAAAAATTCCAACTTTTTTACAAATATTTTGACATAATTATTATAAAATTCCTCGTGTCTCGTAAAATAAAAAATTCTTAACTTTTTATCGCCGCAAGTTATCACTGTTTCAAGTACTATTATCACTTTTTCCATTTTAGCTTCTAATATTTACTCTCAAAATATCGTGACAAATTGTCTAAATATTTAGACATGGTTTTCATAACATTTACCACTTTTATTTTCCATAATGTTAATTTTATAATGGCATTTAATTCTGGTAAAATGTAAACTTTATACCTATAAAATGATATATTTTCCCCTCAAAATATTACAACTATTGTTAAATTATTCCTGCGAGGTTGTTTTTTTTCCTCATAAAATCAGTCCGATTACAAATTGTACGCCGGGGTGTATTCACATTTCCCCTGCATTGGCCAAGTAACTGTTGCGATCTTTTAACCCCGAACTCTCGTCTTTCCCCGCTCAGGATCGTAGACGTTCACGAGTTTGTGTCGCGCTGCCAGAGGAGCTGCCCGCCCTTCGTCCTGACCACGTCGCTTCCCGTGCGGGAGCTCCACGACAAAGATCTGAGCCTCGAAGCGGCGGACTTGGCCAACGCCGTCATTGTCCAGCGGCCCCTCAACACCCACGCCCCCTTCGCGCCATAATCCACCTGTCCCCTTTCATAAAGCAGCACCAAAAAAAAAAAAAAAAAGTCTTCCCAAACTGTGAACGCCATTTTTATGCACTTTTCAAAGCTGACACTGCTTGCATGTTCAGGTTTATATTTGCCTTTTTTTTTTTGTCGACTCATTTTTTAATGTATCATGTTATGTGCCTGCATAATTTCCATCAAATAAAAAAATTATGAGGATTTTCCATTGTTTGGCTGCATCAATAACCGCCTCGGGAATGTGGGGGATGAAAGACAGTTCCTCACTTAAACAAGAAATCTTGTATGCGTTGTCTTTTTCCACTCGTCCCATTTTTTTCCCCCCTCATCGTTCTCCCGGGCCGAAAGCCATTATCCGTCGTCAATATTTAAAAGCCGCCCGAGGAGCATGCGCACAAGACGGGATTAAGCGGATGTGGATGGTCAAGGTCATGATAGCGACAGTGTGGTGAACATCCCGAGTTTGAGGGGTGTTGTGACGTGTTTTTGCAGTCAAAGCCCCCTGCGGAGAACCAGAAGAAAGCGTTCTAAAACATCATCATGGAGTGCGATTGTGTGTGGAATTTTAGCTCCTCACATAGATGTGAAAGAGTTCTCATTGTAATTTGAAAATTGCGGTGGTATTTGTTCTAATCTGAATTTGTCACGGATAATCGAAACTTTTTTTGTCATTACATTGACTCTATGGGAAAAATATCATTTGCATCCTAATTTGTCACGTGGTCGCTGGTGGTTTTAGTCCCTTAAAAGGCGCTATCTATGCGAAGATACTTTTAATAATATTTAACAGTTGCGTATTTGTCAAATTCAATAATGATGCATGTGGGAACAATTTTGCCAGGTTTTCTTTTTTTCTCACAAGGCTCACGCCTTTTGAAGGCTGAATCACTGCCTCCGACATGAAGCCAAACTTCATTGTTTGCATTCCACCTGCTGCTACTTAATTACAGGTACAAGGTACCACTGACGTGAGCCCAAGTGTCACTGTCTGGGGATGGTCTGGAATTTGTGTCTGGGGTTATTTGACAGCTCCAATTTTTCAAAGGGAATTTTTGGGCTTCCGTCTTGTGCAAGCAGCTCGCTGGAAATGTGATTGTCATGTTGTGAGCCATCAGGGACCAATGCTGGTTTGAACTGGTTCCATTGATGCTTCACCATTAATCATGGTGACATTTATTATGTACACCCCCGAATAGGGCTGTGCAATCAATTCAGCTAAATTAGTACCTCTTCTATAAAACTAAAATTACAGTAAAAATGCAAATCTATTTTTTCTTATTATTCTTATTAATCTCTCTCTCTCTCTCTCTCTCTCTCTATATATATATATATATATATATATATATATATATATATATATATATATATATATATATATATATAATTCATTTTTTAATTAATTAATTGATTTGTTTCTGCTCTGTGTGCGTGGATGCGTAAGCGAGCGTGCGTGATGTATGAATGAGTGTTGCAGTACACAGTTACGGCCGCACGGGGTCGCCTCAAAAGTGAACCAACCGTCGACTGTTTCCCTTTTACCCCCCCCAGTGTCTCTCCGTCCGTGTGCGGTTGTTCTCCTTCTCCGCAGTCTCCTTCTCATCCCGCCCGGCCGCCCAAACAGCTCCACACATCCAGCAACCCGCCCGCTTTACGGATCTCTCCTCTCCCTTCAATAACAGCAGGTAGGAGTAAGACGACACATTTTTTTCCTTTATATGTGATTTTGTTTTAAAAAAAAAAAATACATTATTGATGCGTGCTGCCAGGAATAGTAACACACTCGTTTTTTTTTTCAACACGGGACTCGCTTTGCATCCCGTTTGCACTGAGCAGACAAAACATTATTATAGGTACACATAATTCACCAACTGGAAAGGACATTCTAGATTTAAAAATCTAAATACTATTAATTAGAATTTTTATTGTTGATGTTGGGAGAGTCCGAATATTCGAAACAGCTTCCTCAGCACTCTTAATTACTATATAAATTTGCTGTTACATGCCTGGTGGTCCTCTGCAGACACAGACAAACCAAACAGGAAAAAAAAACTTGTAATGTAAATGTCACAGTTTGTTCTATATAAATGCACAGAAACTCCAGGAGGCAATTTGCATACGAGACAAATGAACCCAAAATACCACAGATAGCATATTTCCATATATATTGATAAATATAACACAAACTTATTTAGGCTGAACATTTAGCTGTAAAGTAGTGTGTATAGTAGCTTTTCATTATAGAATTCTGTGCACATGTGCGTCAGCATTCCAGAGCAATGTTGGGCATACTTGTTATTGAGTCTATTTTGTGTGTGTGTGTGCGTGTGTCATCCCCTGGTCTGGCCTCCCGGTTCCAGAGCACAGCAGCATGTGAATGGCGGCGGAAAGCGTCCGAGTTGTCCGGGAGGAGCAAGAGGAGGAAGCGGGGGAGGCGGTGCAGTCAGAGCTGCCGGCACGCAGTCAGAGCCACGTCCAATTGCCAGCTCGCCTTCAGGCGCACACACGCAGCCTCAGCCACACGCACTTTGGCACTCCATCGCAGAAGACGCGCACCTGCCGCCTCACCCACAGCCTCTCCGCCATGGCCCGCGGGGAGAGCGGCAACCGAGGGGGCCTGTCTGGAGAGGGAAAGATGCTCAAGGCCACTGAGACGCTGTTGGATGCCAAAGTCCCTCAGCAGGTAAGACCGCGCAAGGCGTGAGAAATGTTCTCAGGTGGTGTTTGGAAACTATTGGTGGTATGCATTTAATGGCCGTGTCAAGTATATGATTTCATTTTAGATTGTTTTTTTTTTTTTTTACATCCAATTTGGCAAGCATGAATTGAATACCTTGGATTTAAGATGGCTTTAGAGTGCCTCATTGTCACATCATGGAAAAGCCCGAAATGTGATGAACTCCAGCCATCGGAGGTTTTTACGTCTATATTTTCAGTTATGTGAAAGTTTATGTGGAGCTTTCATTTTTCCAGGTTGTAGTGTTAGTGTTTGATTCACAGTTGAGCTGGATACACGCCGCGTTCACAAGTGGAGAGAATGGCTGGATTTTTTTTTTTCTATACATTTACTTGCCAATGTTTTTAATCACTCAATCTTGGCAATTAAGGGAGTTAGCAACACTCTTCTCTTTGTGGTCAACTCACTTTAAGTGTCAAGCGCTTTTGTTTTTTGATCCAGTTTCCTTTTCAATGTGTGGCTGCCGGATTGTGGTCGTTCCTGTTCCTGCGCCTTCTGTTTCCAGTTGTCATTGAAGCAGCCTTAGACATGACTCACATAATGAGCCACCGCCATCCTTAATATTGCTGTTTTTCATATTTATTTTTAATTCACTTGCTGAGTGTGTGTGTTAGTTTTTGTTTTCCAGTGCAGTCAGTCTGTAGTTTTGTATTAATTTTCTTTGTGTCAGATTCCTGGTACTGCACCAGTGTGTCGTTCCTTTAAACTAGGTGACACGCACGCTCCCTATAATCCCTCAGTTTTGCTCTTTTTTAATTTGTGTATATTTGCGCTTGTGTGTGTGTGTGTGTGTAAATGCCCAATTCTGTTTGTCCCTATTCCTGTGCAGTCAGTTAATTAATTAATTAATTTTTTTGCTAATTTCCTTTTTTTTGCCTGTTTCCTGTTCCTGCGTCCAGATTTGTTTTCGCTGGTTGCCTGTGTCTCACTGTAAACACTTGAGATGGGATGCGAAGTAATTGGCAAAGCAAGTCATCACATAAAAAAAATAAATAAATAAATCACGTTATAGCCGCCACACAGCCTTCAGTCTAATCATCATCAACTTTTTTTTTTTTTTGTGCTCATAATCCATAATCTGTTTGGTAAATCTCTGGCCCCAACTCAATGAATCAATTTGAACATCTTTAGAATCTGATTAGCTCAGCATTTTAGCTCATCAAGTCTTTTACGTGGTATCGATTGTGCACTGTTAACCATTGAAGACCTCACTTAGAAACTGCATAAAAAAAAATATGTATTTGTTATATAAATGCTCCAACCACAATAAAAAAAAAAAAAATCAACGATGCAGGTGTACCTAATGAACTGACGTGTGCTGAGTGAGGCTTTTTTTTTTTTTTTTCTTGTGAATAACATTAGGCGGGACATCCTGTTTATCTCCTTTGATGAAAGCGGGAGAGTTGAGAAGGAAGGAATAAGAAAGGCTCCAGAGAAGAGTTCACAGCATATTTTTGCACATCATCAGTGGCGTGGAGCCAGCCAATGCACTTTGATTTTTTTTCTCCAATTAGCCGTAATTGCAGCGAGAGCCTCAGCCTTTACTTACCTCTGACCCGACTTGGTCTTGAGTTGGAATAATTACACGCGTCCCTCCTGGTAATTGTCCCTCGCCGGGCCCTTCATGTTTAGACAGGGCGGCGTTAATAAGAGCATTTCACTCTGAGATGTGGTTGCTTTGGTGGTGTTTGCGATTTGGATCGCAATGGGGCCTCTTATTCAGTACTTCAACTTCAACGAGAGATTCAAAAGAATTCATCCTTAGCATGACAAGTCAACGATTCAATAACGCAAAAATGAATGAGGAAATTCGACTCTTGCGTCACTTTCGAACTGTTGCGTCAGTCTTTACGTGAAACATTTGAACGAGGTTGAATTGAACTACTATGTTCTTGAGGAAACAGAAAAGGGAAAATATTCTTTTTGTCCTGTTTACATCAACATGAAACGGTTATTATTTCAGTCTGCGAAACCAAAAAACAAAATATATATTATAATATAATTGCGCCTCTTGTGACCACGAAGAGGCGTCTTTAGGTTCCTTACTCATCATTTCGTCAACGTCTTTCCGGGAATTTTAAGTCAGGAGGATAAAAATAACAAAAATGTTCACAATCCATTATTCAAAAGTGAAAGTGTTGTTAAAAATAGAAACACAGCAGGGAGGAAAATTGGTAAACAGTTAAGTTAAAGATAAATGAATCGTGATGGTGACTCCTGTTGTTCAAAAATTTGGGGTCAATTTAACAAGTAAATAATAAAAAAAAAATATAAAAAAAAATAAATAAATAAATAAAATAAAATAAAAATAAAATAAAAATAAAAATAAAAATAAAAATAAAAATAAAAATAAAAATAAAAATAAAAATAAAAATAAAAATAAAAATAAAATAAAATAAAAATAAAATAAAAATAAAAATAAAATAAAAATAAAATAAAAATAAAATAAAAATAATAATAATAATAATAAAAAGAAGAATTGCTTTGCAATGTCAGCGAATCTAAAGGTAGTCTTGGACTTTGTATGTACTAATCATAGAGAGCAAAGTGGAGTGTTTACTGTTCCCTGAATGCCTTCTTATAATAAAAATAAAACTAAAAATAAACAGCGCAAACAGGATAAATCAATAGACACTTCACCGCCTTGTTATTTACATGGTGTCTTTCCAGGCCATCATCATTTTCACTTCCGCAACCTCAGCCCGACACTTTTAAACCTTTAAATACAGATGCTGGGCACTTAAGGGGAAAACCAAATCGAACCGAATCGCGGGCACACTCACAGAAGTCTGCTTGGCTTTTTTTATTCCTTGCAAATAGAATATGCGGATCGCACGCTCCTGTAGTGGACTGCAATAAAATTGTAAGACTGCTGCAAACATTCTGTGAAAACTGGTCGTAAAATATCAGATCTGGATTTGTAGGAATCTTACCCATCACTCGGAAATTTGTGCATAAATTTTCATCGAATGTTAAAAGAATAATAATAAATTTGAATATTTTTTTTTCTCTTTCCTGTTAGACCGACCTGAGTCAGAAGCTATCGGTGTGCAACAAGCTGTGTTTCGCCATCGGTGGCGTCCCCAAAGAAGTTGCAGCCAGCGCCACCGCCTTCTTCCTGCAAATTTACTTGCTGGACGTTGCCCAGGTGAGCCCGAATGCCAGCGTGACATTTTTTACCATCGCGTTACCATCACACTGACAATGTGGCCGCCCCCCCCCTCCCGCAGATCAACGCCTTCCAGGCCTCCATGGTGCTGTTTGTCGGGAAGGCCTGGGGAGCTGTGGTGGATCCTGTGGTGGGCTTCTTTATCAACAAGACCAAGTGGACCAGGATCGGGAGACTCATGCCCTGGTGAGGCCCCTCTCCATCCGTGGAAACACACTATTACCTCCACCAAGGAACTTGTATTTGCAACATCATACACTTGCGGGATGACTAAATTATTTTGGTAATATATCTATATATTTATATATATAGACTAATGGCACCAGAACAGGAAGTTACACCACTCGATAAATTCAGTCAAAAATTCTAATTGTTCCTAGTCAAAATCTGAAACAGCCAATACAAGCAAAGCATTTGGAAGAATTGATTCCTGTCTTTTTTTTTTTTTCCATTTCATTTTGAAACATGAACAAAAATGCCATTTTAATTGCGCTCTTCCCGACGCACCCTGCATTGAGCTTCAGCATTTACGTAACGCTTCATTTCAACTTTGGGCAACATTTACCACCAAGATCTTTTTTTTTTGGGGTGGGGGGGGCTTTTTTCTTTTTTTTTTTTTCTCTCTCTTTAGCGTCCCGGATTTGCTTGCGTCAGGCTTTTACTGCCGTGATGGACTTAAGTGTAAAGCAGCTGCTGTAATTACACAGACACACTTTAATGCTGCGTGTACATTATAGGTTTTAGATCACACACTAACTGTTTAATGGAAGAGGTCCAAGTAAGAGTAGCAGACCGAAACTGAGGTCCAGTTTAACCACTTTGCCTGATTTGGGAGAATGTGGGCAAGTTTGTTGCCGGAGTCTCCTGCCGTCCTAGCGGCATCTTTTGATACACCGTGACGAGTTTGTCGTTTTTCGCCTCACGCGTTGATGGACATCTTCTCGGACAGGAAGGGCATTTCGTATATAGGCGTGTTTCGGTTTACCTAACAAAAGGAGATACGAGTGGCCCAAATTGCGAGTTTTTCCATGTTGGGATTGCAAATATTTGGAGCGTGTATGGCAATCATAATTCGCAAAAGTGTTGCTTAATGCTGACAAAACAATAGAAAATGCCATAGGCAGGCTAACGATTAACTGTCGACTTAAAATGGCATCACAGTCAGTCAACAGCAAGTTGGCAGTACCAGGCAAAATGGCCTCCTTGGGATTTTTCTGCTTAATTCGTATTCCACAAATGTAAAAAAACAAAAACAAAAAAAGTGGGGCCGCATGGAACATTATTGCAAAGAATATTTTGGACTTGAATTCCTTTTTAAACCATTGCTGACACGGAGGCTACATTACAATAGTACATCCCCAACGACAAGGATTCCTTGAAAATGAAAAGTTAATTAAAAGTAAAATTTCCTGCAACTCAAGGTGTCAAGTCATTTGCGTTGCCTTTTAAATCCCCTCTGTTGCTTTGCGTCTCCTCCAAAGAACTCAATTTAAATAAGCCCAATAACAATCATGATTGTCTTCTTATCGGATGGATGCAGTGGAGGGAGGGAGTCTTTTGTGCGCCACCTTGCTGCACATTCTCATTTGGACATTTTCATGGTGGACGGCCCCCCCCACCCACCGCCCCCCTCCATCCCTAATAGTGCAGCACCAGCGTTGTGCGTCGTCTTTTGTTATCGCAAACAATCGGGAGGTGAGAGGAGCAACACAGCCGGACGCTACCAGAAACCGCTCGGGCACTCACTCTTCATTATTTCTGTTCCTGCATCATGGGGTCAAAGGTTACTTGCTGTTGGGTATTTTTGGGTTCACCTAAATACCGTCACATTTTTTTTTTTGTGCTTTCAAAATGTTGCTGGTCCTGGATCATACTTGTTTGCCCCATCAGTCAATGATAAAAAGCAAAACAACAATTCTTAAAAAAAAAAATAAAATAAAAAAATTGGCAATTTAAATTGAAGCAAAACTAATTTTGGGGTGAAAATTTGCATCAACCGAATAAGTCAAATCAAATGTATGTATTATCCAACATGGTTTAAGCAGAGATCTTAATTTAACTTATCTTCGTAAAGTGACCTCATTCTGTTACATAACAGATTAAAGCAGACAGTTTGATTGACAGCCGTGGTTAAAATGGCATCCCAAACCCCCTTTACGTACCACTCTCGTGCAGGATGCTGGGCTGTACGCCGTTCCTTGTGGTGTCCTACTTCTACCTCTGGTACGTGCCCCCCTTTGATACCGGGCGGTTCGTGTGGTACCTCGGCTTCTACTGCCTCTACCAGACCCTCATCACGGTGAGTAGCATACTCGCTACTTGTACCGGCCTAAACTGCAAATATGTGACACTCTCATTTGCAAACTGACACGTCACTCACTCCCATTTTTGAAAGGCACACGCATTTGTATTCACAGATACTACAGTGTAGAATGTGAATACCTGTACATCACATGCATATTTTTTTAATGCTATTGTAAAATAATCAAAATCCATTTTTTTTTCGACGACTCGACTATTCAATGCGATCATCGGTAGATCAGCAATCTTATTGACAAGGGTACAACCCCCATTTTCAAAATGACCACCCTGCTATCAAAAGGCACTTTTCAAAAAGTTAAAAGCAGCATCTCATCAAATCACTGCCTAAATGGCAGTTTTTCACGGGATGAAAATTGAAGGTGAACGTTGACAGGAGGAGTAATCACATTGGGGAATTACGTCAGATGTTACAGCCTGGGGGCTTTCGGGGCGACGCCCCCCTCAAAGGGAAAGTGCTGCTATTCCTGGCGTTTTTTTTGTTGTCATGACACTTGATTCATCTCTGTTTGGCCTGTATTAGCGTGCCACGTTGTATAAGTGATCTGATCTTATAAACTACTGGATCTTTAATCAATCAAAATGAACTGAGCTTGATTGGACATATTGGTGGCAAATAAATGCGATTTTACGATTATTAATTGGCTACCTCACTTTTGATGGCTCAAAAGCAACAGTGTTCTTGCTCCGGCTTGTGTTACTCTTCCAGCGTTGTAATCTGCTTTGATTTTTTCCCCTGTTAGTGCTACCACGTGCCTTATTCCGCTCTCACCATGTTCCTGAGCACAGACCAGCGAGAGCGCGACTCAGCCACCGCCTACCGTAAGCTCCTGTCAATCATTTGTTGATCATTTTGGAAAGGATGGAATAACTGTACCTTTTTACCGTCAGGGATGACTCTGGAGGTGTTGGGCACCCTGGCCGGCGCTGCCATCCAGGGCCAAATTGTGGCCAGTGCCCACCGACTCAAACACTGCCAGGGGCATAACAACACCATTCATGCGTTGAACAAGAGTGGTGGGGCGGAGGTGGTCCGGAGTTTAGTGCGCTCGGAGGAGTACCTGTCACACGCTGTAAGTAAAAATAACATTCCGGAACGAAAGAATGCAATTAGTGGAGAAATTGCGTGGGAATGTTGAAGAGCTGAAGATGAACTGAAATGCAGTGGAATTGTTGAAATGTGGAATGTGAGACTTGAAGTGGAAGCAGAAATGATGTTTTGTCACTGGTGGAATTAGGGCATCTCGTTTCACAAAAAAAAAAAAAAAAATGAGTTACAAAACTCTGCATCACCGAAGTTGATATCAAACAGTTGTGCTCATGTAATAGGCAGAAATTAATCTGCACACAAACTTACCTTAATGTCTGACTTGTCAAAAAATGGATCTATTCAGGGTTTGATTTTCACTGCACAGCAAGAATGTCTTCGATCATCTTTGGTTGACGAAATCAAAAGGTTTCCTGCCGCTAGAGTAAAGTGGCTGTCAGAAACACATGCAGGCGTCTCGCGTCGGTTATATTAGTGTTTGTGTGGCACTGCGGGCTGGAAAAGTAATGCGATAGGTCACATGTTGGGATTTTGGTTTTTGGCCGCAGCTATTTGGGCCTGGCTTGTTCTTTCCGACACATTTTGGTTAAAGCTTCCTCGGCGGTTGGGGCAAAGGCAAATAATGATGGCAGGAAAACGGGAGCAAACAAACGCACTAAACAGCAGAGGCGTTATTTTTGGCGTCTGACTTGCCGTCACTGTTTGCTCACAACTGTATTCTGCAAGCCAACAAGGCGGCAGGATGGATTAGGATATATATTTTTTTTAAGACATTATAATGATTAAACTGTAGGAAATGATGGGTGTTTTGCTGTTTTTCTGGTTGCAGAAGGAAGTTTATATGATCGCTGCTGGTGTCATTGGAGGAATCTTCCTGGTCTGCACCGTGGTCATGTTCTTGGGAGTCAAAGAGAAAGATGGTGAGGCATTCACTAACCAACTAGCTGGCTAACTAACTAGCCTGATAAGAAGCTAAGTATCTGTCTAAGTAGAAAATGAAGTAGTATTCAAATACCTACTCGATAAAAAGCTAAGTAAATACTATAACAAGACAACTAACTAAGCTGATAATTCACTAAACCACTAACTAGCTAGTTTACTAATATTACCTCGTGTTTGGTGGAGGTTGAAATAACATTTAACTATTTAGCGACCGAGCTAAGTAGCGCGTTGCCTTCACGGCCTACCCAGAAAAGAGGAAAACAAAGAACCCGTGAACTATTTACAAAGTCGCTACAGTATGAAGTGACAATCCGTGTCGTGGAAATGAACAAGGTATGACTGTGTAAAAAGAAGCACGCAGATGAGAAAAATCTTCACCAAAAGGCGTGTTCATCATCAGAAGTACATATGTCGTATATTTAGGGAACAAGTTCAGCAGTGGCAGCGGTTGTCTGCGGTACATCCTGGTGGTTTTGTCGAGCATCAAATGAAGGCAAACATTTCAAAGAAGTGACCTTGAAACTCCTCAGGTGTTTACAAGATGAAAAGCACTCTATTTGTCAAGGAAAATGTTATATTAAGCCACAAAATCCTTACATTTGGACTTAAAGGGATGCATTTTGCTTGTACAGTTTCCCATGCACGTGATGTTGGCATTGAAGCATTATATTTAGCCACAGAAGTATCATATTAATGCACAAATGCCAGAGGATGACACAAAAAGTGTCCAAGAAATTATTTATTAAAAACAATATATGTATATGTGGTGTCCTGATTCCTGTCTAGATCCTTACGCACCGAAGACGGAGAAGCAGATTCCGTTCCACCGCGGATTCATCATGGTGATGCGTCACGGGCCGTACCTCATCCTCACCGCCGCCTTCCTCTTCATCCTGGTGGCCATTCAGGTATAAAAAAAAAAAAAAAAAAAAAAAAAAAAAAAAAAAGCCAGCCCGATCGATGCTAATGGGTCCCGGTCCGGTAGGCGGATCAATGGAGAGCAAATCTCACTTCTTATTTCTGTTACATTTAGTGCAGTCGACTGCCGTGTCACGTGACACCCTTTTGCTTGTTGTGTGCAGCTGGTGCAGAACAATTTTGTCCTCTTCTGCACGTACGCGGCCGACTTGAGGGAACACTTCCAGAATATCGTGCTGACCATCCTGGTGAGTTTGCACTTTCATTTTGTGGACTGTCTTTTTGTAAATTTGTGGCATAATAATTTTGCAATTGCATGACTAGTTTCCCGCGCGAATCCAACATTTTGCTCACAAACGTGCAGTATTTATTAACAAAACGTCAATGGTTCACCCTGTGCGTGTTGACATTTTCATTTTGGACGCCACGACAGAACGCGTCTATTAAATCTTGTTTATTCTTCCCCAAATGCTCCTTGGCGGTGGTTTGACTTCCTCCGCACGAAATTAAACTATTTGGATGTTTGTTTTTAGCTTTTAAATATATTTGCTAAAAAATATATATTATTAAAGATAGATTTATTAAAATCATAGATTTATTACAGTCGTGATTTTTCAACCGCTCACACTTGTCATGTGTGGATCCTGTATTTGTTCGTTATTTATGTATCCTGTAATTGTTGCTGAGTTTCTTACTTTTGTATCTTATTGTTGTTACTTGTGTGTCTTATAGATGTTATTTATGGTATTCTGTAATTTTTTTTTATTTTTAATGTGTCTACATTGTGTGCTCTCAGGTGTCTGCAGTAGTGAGCATCCCTTTGTGGCAGTGGTTCCTGCAGAGGTTCGGAAAGAAGACAGCAGCTTTTTGCGGCATCACGGTGAGTCTATCCTTACTGTTGTATTATGATTTTATTTTTTTTACGAGAATTAAGCCAACTCTTGTTATTTGGTTGTTGTGAGTGCCATCTTGTGGCCGTTTTCTGCATGTGGCGTAACAAAAGAATCGTCACCAGAGGTCTGTCTTCTCTCTTCAGTGGATCATGCCCTTCACAATGATGCTGGTGTTCATCCCCAACGTGGTGGTGGCCTACGTGGTGGCCGTGTCCTCCGGACTCAGTGTTGCCGCCTCGCTCCTTCTGCCCTGGTGAGGCTCCATTGTAGTGGTACAGTATCAAAGTCGCCATTGTGACAGCGAATATGATGACAGGTCCATGCTTCCCGACGTGGTGGATGACTTTCGGTTGGCCAACCCATACTGCAAAGGCCATGAGGCCATCTTCTACTCCTTCTATGTATTCTTCACCAAGTTCGCCGCCGCCATCTCACTGGGCGTGTCCACTCTGTTCCTGGAGTAAGTCGCCAGCACTCAAATCCAGTTGCAACCTGAAATTTGGTAGGCATCTTTATCGCAAGTACAGTTCGTAGTCTCACAATCCGATGTCCGAGAAACACATATGTTGGCTTGAAGCGGTCATTTTAGGAGACTTTAAGCCAGGCGTGTCAAACTCAAATACACGGTGGGCCGAAAAGTAAAACTTGAACAAAGCCGTGGGGCAGCATTGAACAAATGAACCTTTTAATTAATATGGACCCAAACAAGATTTGCTTTAACTTTGAATCTGGAACAAGCAACAGTTATTACTATATAATATCTAACTTAATAGTCCAGATATGCAAAATTGAATTTAATAATAATAATAATAATAATAATAATAAATATAATTTTAATAATAATAAATTATTATTTTAAAAATAAAAAAAACAATAATAAATCAATCCAGAAAAAAATGTTACTATTCTCATATACAATGTAAAATTATAATAATTAAACTGCCGGCCAAATTTGGCCCGCGGGCCAGCATTTGACACCTAGGCTAAACCCATGGAAACTCCAATAAGATGTATTTGAAAATTGCCCCCTGTAACCAGTGTCACTTAGCAAGATTGGTTTGCTTAAACTCGATTCCTTTGTGCGCGCTTAGGTTCGCAGGGTACGAAAACGGCGCCTGCAAGCAACCATTGGCTGTGGTGTACACGCTCAAACTGCTCATCGGCATTGCCCCGGTGGCCTTCATCATCACAGGCCTCATGATCCTGCTTCTGTATCCCATCACGGAAAAAGTGCGACTGCGCAATAAACTACACTTGGATGAGCTGCGGTGAGTAACAATCAAGTTAAGGCATGTCTATCATGAGAAGGCTGGCAAAAAAAAGTTATCAGGAAAGACATTTGAACATTTTCAGGTGTTCTTCAAAAAAAAACAATCTCATCCTAGAGATACAAAGGAAGTCTGCCATTTTGGTTTGATTCTAATTTACATTTCTTTTTCTATATTAACCTATAAAACACAGGAAACAAAGCAGTGTTTCCAGAAGTTCAGATGACTTGGGTGTGATGTGACGTGGAAAAAAAAAAATCTGGACGCCAGACACATATTCCAGCGGTGCATGCTGGGGAATTGATGCCATTGGTGTATATTACACTGAGACTTGATTTGTTTTTACCGTGAACATTTTTTGTTTAAAAACATGTACTGTATAGCCATGATATGATAAGAAGAATATTTATACAAATGAATGTATATCAAGGTTTTATTTCCCCCTCCTCTCTTTCCTTGCTGTGTATAGTTGCTCTGCGACATTGTTATTTATTATTTATAAATCATGTGAGAGAATGATGACACAGTAGGTCGAGGGGTTAATGTTGTGTTACTTTGCAGAGGAAATGAGGTGAGGACAGTAAAGAAAAAGCCACAAAGCTATGAAAAAAATAATGTCTATTTTATTTTATTTTTTAAGATAGTTGTGATTTTCTGTAGTGTTCTTAAACGACTTCCATCTGTGTGTTGTTCCCTCGGTAGGTAGGATGTGATATTAAACTTGCTCAAAAGGGAAATTTTGTGCAATACTCAAGCCTCCAGCCCACTTATTTTATTTAAGGTGCATTAGTTGTTGGACAATCAGCGTGGATTTAGAACAATATGAATGACATGTTTGGTGCTGTAACAATCAGGCGAACATGTCTCGGATAATGTCTCTGGAGTGAGATTGCGTACATGCCAATCTGATTATTAATCTGATGCCAAGAGCCCTGCAATAAAACCTCCTTTCATGATGATCTATATTGCTTTTATGTCTTTCTTGAGTGGGAGTGTGATGAGGCTGTGATTGGAATCACTCCCCTATATAGCTATATATAGTGTCCTATATAGTGACACTGGGACTGCTTAGTTTGAAATACTCTTGTAAAATACAATCATCTTAAAATAATAAAATGTTTATTTAATATTTATTTCAGGGTTACCATCTGTACTGTTGATCCTGCGTTTTAATAATATGGCCGCGATGACTTAAGGCATTAACAATACTGTTGCAGTTCAGAAACTATTATATCATAACAAAAACATAAAACATTTAAATAAACAGATGCTAAATATTAAAAGTATTTGTCGATACATCCCTACAAACGTGTTTTGCTCGTCAAAGTTGGTCGTATGAAATTTCGCGTCCATTCAGATGACGTAAATCAGATTGGACGAAAACATTTTTTTACATTTAAATGTACTAGAATGCAGTTTAGCCAAGAGAAATGCTGCAAAACGAAGATAATTATAAACGTATACAGTTGCTATTCGAATGTAGATTTCTTAGTGCTTGCGAAAGTAAATTACATATCCCAGCATGCATTTCACCCATTGCCATGGCAGCAGGAAGCCAGCTAGGCGATTAGCAATAGCAATGGCCAACAGGATTCAACTATTCCCCGGCGGGACGCAGCCTACTCCTTCCATAAACCCTTTTGTCGTCAACGAAGCCGACCATGGAGTCGGGGAGACGCGACCCGGAAGCAGACAAAGCCCCGCCGGGAACCAGGCGAGGGAGCTCCAGGTGACCGGGACGGCGGAGGTTAGCTACCCGGCCGACAGAGCGTCGGTGCGGCTCAGCGTGGGGAACAGCAAAGCGACCGTCAATGAGGTCACCAGCAGCGTGTCACGACGGCTGGAATACATTTTGCAAGCTGTCAGGTGCGATTAAAAAATGTTTAAAAAACACCACACACGCACACACCAACTTCATCTTCTTGTATGCAAATTTTGCGTCGCTTAGGTGCTAACGTTAACGTTAATTGAAGTATGGATCAAATCCAGCAAAAGTGCTGATAACATCATTAAAATAACACTTGCAACAAATCTTATTAATCTTACTTGTGTGAAGGTAGATGCACTTGTTCGAGGACTGTACTAAAGTAAACGTAAAAAAAAAGGTAATGTACTTAAAAGTCCAAATTGATGTTGATTCAATAATGAAAAAAAAAATGCACACCTCATATGCGCCACCTCTTGCCCAAAGTCAGCTGGGATAGGCTCCAGTTTCCAAGCAACTCTTCCATATAGAAAATGGAAGAGTAGAATCTACTGAGTTTTGTGTACGTGGCGTAACATTTAATGTTTTTTGATGACAGACAACATGGAGTCAGAGAAGACGACATCACTGTGAGGAAATTTCTCCACCGGAATGAAGAAATGTATCATATGAATACAGAGGTAGAGTACCATTATGTTACAGATCATGGTTATTATAATGGTTGTTCGTTTTGGTTAACTTGTTTAGCTACATGAAAGTGGCGACGCCGTCATGCTGTTTATTAGCCCGTCTATGGCAATTTGCATTTGTGCAGTCGTACCCAATGGTGTGTCTGATTTATCTTTATTTATATCTAGGTGACTGTCACCTTCTCTGACTTTGACAAAATGGAGCAGGCGTGCAGCGTTCTGCTGGAGAAACTGGACAGGAGCGTCTCAGTGGGGCAGCCTCGATTTTTCCACAGCGCAGAATGCCTCAATCGCGTCAGGTAAATGCCTTTTTTTCCTCTTTTTTTGCATTCTTTTTATTCATGGATTTTTATCTCCAATGGTTGGAGACCAGAGGTGGCAAAAGCAATCACGTTGTGTATTTACAGCAAATATAAAGTCTACACACACATTTTTTTCCGCATAGTTTGCTTATTTTATTTTAGGCTAGCACAAGACAAGTGGTCGCTGTGTCTTTTTGTCATTTTTTATGTCATCTTCCACATAGTAGTAAGTACAGATATGTGTTCAAATGTCGAAAAGTAAAAAGTCATCCAAAGAATGAATACTCAAGTACAGATATGTAAAATCTACACACATCCCATTTTGATACTGTGTGCACGTGTGTAGGCAGAGTGCGTGTGTTTCGGCGGTGGAGAACGCCCAGCAGAAGGCCAGCAGAGTCAGCCAGCTACTGGGGCAAAGCCTGGGTGCGCCCACCCTCGTGCGAGAGGAAGAGACGCGGGAGTGGAGGAGCCACGATGAGGACGAAGAGGAGGATGGGGGTGGAGGAAGGCGGGGCCAAGAGGCTGCCCCCATCCAGCCCGGCCCTCTTCCCCCCATACCCAGCATCACCGCCTCCTCGCGGGTGTCCGTCTACTTCCGGATGCGTGATGAAAATCGAAAGAAATACTAAACCAAAAATTTGACCTCTTAAAGGTAAGACGCAAATGGGAACATTTTCACTTTTTCAAAGCCAGTACAATAAAGCACAAATAAATCGCAGTTCTAAATCAGACTTGTATCGTATTGGGGCGATACCGTTCTTTAGGTATCAGTTTCACGCGGTGGCTGATGATACGCGACTTAAGGCAAAAAATATCAGATAATATCTGGTATCTAATACTGGTATCGGTCTGAAAAAAAAAGGTACCAAACTACCCCCCAGTGGCCAAAGTGGGCAAACCAGAAGCAGCACAATAAATCAAATTGCCGCATTAAATCATGATGCAAACTGTTTAATTCTATTTATGTGGTTACAATATTTTTTTCTAGTGCACTTTTCCTTATTAAAAATATATTGCAAAAATCTTTTTTTTTTCTACGAGGATTTTTTGGGTAGCCCGAAACAGATGATTTGAGTGTTCTCCAGCGTATAACGTCGACAGCGAGTGACTCCGAAAAACGTCCCCTTACGATAAACAGGGGTTGACTGTCTTGTCATTTATTTGAAGTCATACATTCATAATTATACATTCAAAGCCGCGCATGTACAGCACTGTGCAAAAGTCAAGCAACATCATTTTGAGATGACGCTATTATATGCAGCGTCTATGGGTAAAGCTGCCATTAAAAGTGAATATCGCGTCGCCATAATTGACGGCTTGTATGTGTCACAATACAGTGGAAGCGCCAAAGTTAAAATGACCGTGAAGTGATACAGTTTGGAACTGAAAACTAAAAAAAAAAAAAACTACCTCAATTCTACATGATTTGCATGATTTGCACCCACTGCGAGGGATTTTTTAATTTATTTTTTATTTTTGAGAGAGCAGCCTAAAATGGACACTTAACCCTCCTGAATGTTGTGGATCAAATTGACACTTTTGAAAAAAAAAAAAAAAAAATAGAAATACATTTTTAAAAATGAAGTGAGTGTTGTCATCACGATTTGTTAAAATGTTACTCCAAAAAATGACTTATGATGGCACCCTGGAACAGATTAATTCTATTTTCTGACTTCCTGTTTCCAGCCCCCTCCACATTTACTGTTATGACGAGAAGGCTTCTGTTTGGTAATGGCGGCTAAGACTTGCACACAAAACAGTCACACGATGCATTCAAATGAGCTGCTGCGCTCGGCGGAATCATCATGATCAAACATCGTCGTCGTCATCTCGCGAGCCAGTACGTTCAGGCACTGTCCATGTCGTCCTCCGGGAAAATCTCTTTCAGCCACGTTTGAGGCACAAATCGGTCACCTTCAAAATGAGTGAAGTAATGGTCCAAGCTGGGAATGTTCGGCTGCGAACACATTACAATTAATGCAACGCAAACTCCGTGTGTGTGTGTGTTTGTGTGATGACATTTGCGCTCCTACTTTTTTTCCAGTGATGCGCTTGAGTTGATTCTGAGGCAAGTAGGCCACCAGTACATGGTTAGGTCCTGGCCCACTGAACAGAACTTTGTAATGAGGAGTCTTCTCTGCTGCACCACCCTGAATGTTATCCAAACATACATCGTCATATAGGCAACATATATCGTCATATAGGCAGCATATATCGTCATATAGGTTTCAAATTGTTCAAATTTTGACAGATTAAAAAAAAGAAAAAGATACAGTGATAATCCTCTCACTGTACTTTTTCGCTACTTTGGCTGTGCTTTAAAACTCATTTTTTTTTTCTTCAGAGTCACGCCATCTGACCTTCCTTTTGCTGTACATCATTTCCACCCACTCGGCGGGAGCCCTCAGCCCGTCGTCCCAGCTCACCACCACGCCGATCCGGTGGCCCTTGCGCTCCATCACGACCTCGCCCACCCGCAGGAAGACGTAAGGCGGCCGCGGACTGCGCACTTCCTTAGATGCTGCAGGGGACAAAAACACAAAACGCATTTCATCAAAGGTGGCACTGCATTAATCAAGGCACGACTTTACGGACGCAAACCTCCAAAAAATCCCTGGTCATTGTCGATCATCATGGTTTCCACGGTGACCGAATTGACATCCTCGTCCGTGTTCACGCCGAGCACCGACCTGCGTGAAAAGACAACGAGCACGTTCAATGTTTTCACGAGGTGAGAAATGTGGGCTGTTCCTCAGCGTACTCACAGGATTTTGGAAAGCTGCCGCTTGGTCCACTCGCTCCACTCAGAAAAACTCAGATAAGAACTGCTCCAATCTTTCCACATTCGAATCAACCTTGAACGCAACAACATACAAAATTAGTTGTAAATATGTTCATTATTACCTCAGACAAGGAAAAAAAAAAAGGTACATCACCCATATAAAAATTTGTCCTGCGCTTACGAGAGCAAAAAGTAGAAGTAAAAAAAAAAAGCTTAAGAAGTAAAAGACAAAAATTAATTGCGATTTGCTTTTTTTTAAATTTTTCGCAATTTTCATTCCATTTTTCTAAATAAAGGTTCTCACACAAAATAAAATAAGAAGAAATAGCTTGCTAATCTAATGCTTGAACTGTGGAGCACAAGGCAGAAAAATACTGTTGCCTCGACTGAAAGGTGAGGGAAACTGGTACAGGCAGCTCATGAAAATGAGACAATAGTCATCAGGAAGTTATTTCGCCACACTGGTCGTGTGAGTGTGTGTGTGTCTCTCTCATTCTGCGTCCAAAACTACACGACTGAGGTGAATTTAAAGCATACAACTCATATAAATACGAACATATTAAAAGTTACAACCACTCAATTTTTCTGGAGTACTTCACTCAAGTACCTTTCATATCAGAAAATTACGTTTAATGGAAAAGGTAGTATAGCAAATGCCAAATATTTTTTTTGAAATCCCTGATTTATATGAACAAAATGATGTGCGCATGAATGTATGTTTTTGTTGCGTACTTTGCTGACGCGTGGAGGCGCTGTTCTGCAGTGTTGCCGCTCCATCTGTGGATAAGATACTGAGCCGGGAAAGCCGACAGCAGGAGAACCAGTTGCACAGCCGCAGACAACGTCAGTTGAGGCATCACCTGCTGGGCGAAAAATCAACTTCTCCTCTTAAATACTCCCACTATCGCGTTGTAATGACAGACAGCACCCAAACGCAAAATAACAGCACATAGTTTGAAGAAGTGCAGACGATAAATTACAGCATTATTTTTTTTTCATACGTGGCTTTAGCCGGAACATAAAATGAGCAAATAAACTCAGTCGATAGATTATAAATGTATTTGGCTCACTGGGTCAATGTCATGACGTCATTAGTGAAAGAATCAATCGCTAAAATTGGCTATTTATCATTTCAGAATAAGAGCATAAGACAGGAAATGCTTCGTTGATATGGATTATTTCTATGTGTACTTATTTCATTATTGTTGTCATTATTTATCCTGTTTGGGTTCACTTAGAGATCTTTATTTGATTCATAATTCTGTCATTGACAAACAAAAATGCTTTCGTTTCTGTAAAGTTGGGAATCTAATGTCAACATTTGATTTGTATTTTTTTTTAAATTATTTTTCATTTTGAATATATATATATATATATATATATATATATATATATATATATATATATATATATTTATTTATTTTTTTAAATTTAGCTAATTTCAACCGTGGCCGTAGAGCGCAAGAGTTTGCGCACCTCTTTGTTGACCTGGACTTCCCACCACCGGTCAAAACCACTGTCAAGAAAGCTGGTGAATTTTGGTGCTCACCTCGATTTGACTTTCAATCGCCTTTTTTCTTTTGCTTTCTTTCTGCAGTTGACACGACTTCTCTACGACTATGGCCACCTGTCTGTTGACGTGCCTAGAGTGGGGCGGGAACGTAAAACCAAAATACGTCTCAAGTTTCAGCCAATCGTGGCGGCCTACGGAGCTAACACGTGACCTCCTGTCAGACGGAGAGACACGTCAGTAGGAAGGCAAACCGGCAAAACGAAATATAGAAAATAGTAAATAATGACTAGCTCCGGAAGTGTACGTCAACAACACCGCCATATTGGAGGTGTTTGATCGTGTCCGTAAACGATTGTAATTCTGCGGACTGAACGTCATGAAGCGACACAAGCGCTATAAAGCACAAAGTAATCCTGCCGCATTCGTCATTTCTTCCATTCACACGCGCACACAGATTTTTACTGACAGGTGTAACACGGTGTTTTTTAAAAAATATATTTTGTAAACGTTTAATATAAATAATAAAATAAACACTGTTATTCATTTGACAAAAAAAATAAATCTCCTGTTTTTGTACCAGTTAAAAAAACACTAATTCAAACTAAAACATTGAATGGAACAACTTTATTTTTCTTAAAATGATGCAAAAACAGTTACATACCTCTCATAGACACTCGGGACATATTTGCTAGGAAATCGTGGCCTTTTGTTTTTACCCCCCTCTAAAAAAAATTAAAGAGCAAGTAAATTGTTGAAATTGCTTTATTGACTCCATAAACTATGAGGAGGCCTCAGTGGTGGGGTTGTTGCAGGGGGCCGGACTGGAGGGGCAGGAGGTCTCAGGGCTCCCGGGGGTGCGCAGGGTGGATCTTCGCTTGCCGTTGCGTACAGTGAGCTCGTCTCTGGACTTGAACGTCAGGGGCACAAAGCCATCGGAGTCGGCCACCAGGACGATCCACAGGGGGCCTGCAAGAATGTAAGCAAAACCACCGGGCAGGATCTTGTTAGATAGCGCGTTGTGGTTTAGGCCTGTTACATGCCAATAAAGTAAGCCGCTTCTGTTTAAAAGCTTCTAATCTGTCCTCGGCCGCTAATCACATCCAATTATAGCTCAAATACATCATGTGTTTTCATGCTTTGACCAGGGATGTGCACATTTTGAAAATAGAGACAGATGGGTCAGCTTTGTTGATTGAAAATAGGTAAAATTACATTTACTTCTAAAACAGTAAAAATTCACTTTTAAAAGAATCATTATTCATAAATAAATTATACAAATTAAACTACTTACAGTATTTAATAAAACAAAAGATTATTTGATGTTGATGCAAAATTGCTTATTTCAGCACAAAATACAATTTTAAATTGTGTTTTTTAAATGCAATTAATTATTTAATACAATGAATAAAATGTGTTAAATGTACTGTACATTCATATATAATTAACCATATCTTTAATGCATGAGTTTAACGAAAAATGTATTATGTTTATTTTAATAAAATAATTCTGTCATATTTTTTTTTGTAATGCAAATACAATCAGCCAATAGTATTAAATTACTTATTTCTTTATAATTAATTTTGTAGTAAATAATTCAATAATTAATGGATGGACGTACCGTGCAGCATCTCCACGACGGTGAGGTTGAAAAGTTCCTGGAGGACGCGTAGACACAGCTTGCCGTCGCACAGCAGCATCGGTCGCCGTTCGTCGATGAACACGTTCTCTGATAACTGCTTCTGCGGGACCCAAAACGTACGCAAAATGTTAAACGCCGGTTCCGATCCTGATACACACCACGTCTACCAGAATACAGTCAACCTCAGTTATATCGCAGTTGACTAGCAGTACAATAATCAATGTTCCTCTTTGTGTGTCTTTAAGGGGCGTGGCCTTGTGAGAGACAAGAGCACCCTCACACCGTAGCTGCTGTTGGCCACAGCACACACCCAGACACTCACACGCAGACTTTTGGTATCTAGCTAATATTTTTTATATCATTTATACTTGCAATTGTGTGATTGTTAGTGAGTTCAAATATGTTTACAATGTATTCAAAGCTCGATTTTAAGGATTCAGTGTAATTCCTGAAAAAAGATGAATATTGGGTAGGACATTTTTAGCGCATGAGCAGAATACTTCAGATTATTTTTCGCGGCTCCAAACATCACTGTCCCATAGAGACAAAAATAAACAAGGGAATGCAAAAGTATGAAGAAAAAACAAGGAAGTGTGTAAAATCAGACAAGAGATTTTTAGCACGAGGAAAAAAAAAAAAAAAGTACGGTTTCCATCTCAACTGTTTTCTTACGTGATCGTACCTGGCATGTGACGTTGAGGTAAGGGGGCTCGATGGCGGCAGGGTAAGAGCTCGGAACCTTTTTGCCGTTCTGGGCGCACTCACGGATCTCACCCAGGCACTGTTGCACGTCTGCGAAGCGAGCGAACAGCCGCTCCATGTTGAAGACCAGATGCTCCAGAGCTCGTTCTCTGGAAGATCCGCCCGCCGGGCCCACCATCGGCTCCGGTACCACCTCCGGTCGAGGCGATCCAGCCCGGCTGGAGTCCCTGCTGGTCTGGCAGGCTACCGCCAGGCTGGCCATGCGGCCGATGTCTAAGTTCTCAACGGCGGCAGAGGGGTTTTTTTCCGAGGAGGCGGAAAAGTCCGCAGAGGTTGCCAATGGGCTGGGCTCGGGGCTCCTCACCTCCTCAATCAGCCTGCGTCTGCTCCCGGGTGAGCAGGGGTGGACTCCCGCCCCAGGCAGAAGCAAGTCGTTTATCCCCAGCCGCTCCCTGTCCTCCTTGGGCAGGTGCTCCGAGTGCCTCCTAATCCGCGACAAATTAGAAGTAGGCTCTGCGTTGAGAAGGGAGGGGGCACCCTCTGCATCAAATTCTTTGGCCACCAAGCGTAGGATGTACTTTTCTGTGTTGGACGACGGGAGGAAGGCGGGGTCCATGGACTTTTGCCGGCCTACCATCATCAGCAGCATCTTTTCGCTGAGGAAACACACACCTTTAGGCCTGTCAGTGGCCTGCAGCGAGATCTGCTGGATGTTGGGCATGGCCGACGCCGTGATACGGTACACCAGCACCATGTTGCAAGTGTTGGACGCCACGGCCACGGTGGAGGCGCGCGGGTCGAACGCCATCAAATCCGGCACCAGGATCCCGGGGATGCTGACTTTGCGGGTGGTGACCACCTTGCGCTCGTAAGTGATTAGCATCAGGTGTGAGGAGTCCTGGCCAGATCCTGTTACTGCGTCCTTGCGCTGCAGGTGGATAAGCGGGCTTGGGTCTGAGCGCCGGTGTCTGGCCAGGAGGTGAGTGAGGTCCAGGGGGCCCGAGGTGGGCGTGTGGGACCTCTCAGCAAGGTCAAACGATAGCCGTCTGGAATCCTGAGAGAGGTCGTTTTCCAGCGTTTGGAGTCGCGGGGGGTCCACCTCGAAAGCCATGCCGGCGTTCAACCCGCACAGCTTCTCCAAAGGCAGCTCTGTCGCCACGGCAACCTGAGAGTCTCCCGTTGCCTCTGTGGCACAGATGTAGCCCCCCACGTCGAAAATGGGGCAGAAGGAGCAGGCCACCAGGTTTTTGTGAATGTCGTTCCAGATGTAGGAGTGGAGCGTGGTGCCGATAGCCACCACCAACCGGGTTCCGTCTTTAGTCCAACTTGCGCAGTGGATCAGCCCGCTACCTTTAATATCCGCCTTGGTCCTCCTGTTGTCCACCCGTGCCGAGAATAGCACAGAGGCGTCCCGCTTGGTGAGGAGGACCAGAATGTCCAGTTTGGGATGCCAAACGCAGCCCTGTGCGAGCAACGGGAATGGCTCGCTCATCTCGCAAGTCTGCGTGCACAACAGCTTGTTATGTTCCAGCGCGCTCAGTTGCAACTGCCAAACGCTAACGTGCTTCTTGTGCTGCACGGCCAACAGGGCGGGAGAGTCGGGGCAGCATAGCGGGCCCCAGAAGAGTCCCAGGACGTGCTCAAACTGCCCGATGACGTTTGTGTCACCGAATTTGGCCTCACCACGCTGGAAGTAGAGTGTCGTTAGGCACACCTGCTTGCCGTCGGTCCACGCCACGCCGTGAACGGGGTGGATGGCCTGGTGCAGCGTGTTGATGCCGCTCCGCAGCAGCTTGGCCTTACCCAGGTCCATCTCGGTGAGAAAGCGGTAAAACAATCTGAGCGGCTGGGAAGTCCTCGCCTTGCAGATTAGAACCGGCAAACGTTCTCTCCTGGGTTTCCTTCCAAGTAGGCGCCTTAATCTGCTCTCCTGAGCCGAGGGTGCGGTGACGAGCACTAATAGCCGATTAAAGCGCAACGACCTCGACACGACACTCTCTGGACCTTTCAGGACCCGAGGCCGCTGACGTCGCTCACTTAATCATACCTTGGGATGAGACATTTTGTCGTTCTCAGGGCCCAAACGGAGTTGCTAAGGGAGACAAGTAGGATTGAAAGGGGGTTGAAATATGTCCTTTAAATTTGCATGTCAAGTCATGTTTTTTTTTCTTCTTAATTCATTGCTTATATAGAGGTATCAGGTTGTAATGACCGAAGTGGTTACTATAAAAGATGTTACAGTATATTTTAGTGATACCTATGCCTGTTCGCTAAAGGTTTGTGTTTCTAAACAAGAGTTGATTAAAATAAAACACATTTTCATCACAAGTGCAAGTCAAGTATCGGCGTGTAATGAAATGTTAGTACGTAATTGTATTATGTCTGAAAAAAAGTGGTGAGAATGCAATCACATTGTGCTCTAACTTAAGCAAGCGTAGACTTAAACAGCCTAGAAAAAAAAACCACACGAAATATTGGAAACAACGCGTATTTTGTCGAGGAAAGCTTTGGAAAGCACTTACGGTGAATATTGTCATGCCTAACTTTACATTTTGCCGGCTCAACCACGCCGCGACGTCAATGTTTACTAATTTTGACCCGGAAGTACTCCTGGTGGAGCGTCCAGACAGATGCATCATGGGAAACGTAGTCGAATTTAAAGGAATAACTCCTTTTGTACATTTTTAATAATGTCCTCATAATGATTGCATAAATTAAATTAGAAACTACCTATTTTCCCCAAATGTATTAATAGCCTGTCTGACATTAGATTATTAATGTTTCAACAATGTTTCTGAGAAATTTGGAAATTTCATTTTCTATTTTCAGTCATTTATGGATAAAAACACGTACTAAACTTTCTGTACTAATGACATTTTCCTTGGTTTTATACATGGTGAATGGGATAACCATTTTAGTATACACATGCCAAATTTGACCTGGAACACTCAGTGTACACAAACCTTGTTCCAGGTGTAAACGATAATTACAACATATTAAATATTTTTGAAATTTTTATATTTTGGGTCACTTGGCAAAGTCTAGTTTCGTCCGTGTTTTAACACGGAAGTGATTTACGACCACCACCAATACAGATGTATCATGGGAAACGTAGTTAAATCGTAACTCATGCTCATTTCGAACGTATTTCCTCGTTTATAAATTGTGTTTGCACATTGATTTTAACTGAAAGCACCTAGAGGGACCTGATGTACATGCATCGGCTGACATTTTATCTCAAACAACAACCATAAATTCACAACAATCAACCACCACTGTGTACAGTAAGTACTCCACATCGCCGCAGTGTGGCGCCGCCATCTTGTGACGTCCCACCCGCTAGTTGAAGTCCAAAAATCCGCTCCCTCGCTTCTCTCATATCTCGGTTGGGAGGCTCTCGGCGGCGGTCGGGTGACGACTGCATGCTGTCCTTCCGCGGACACCGAGCTGTAACGGTAGCGGCCATACGGGGAAACGATCGTCTGGAGAGGACTTATGTTCCACGGCTAAAAGTCGACGACATATCGCAGAAACATGGGCGTGGAGGTCGAGACAATATCTCCCGGTGATGGTGAGTTGCTGCTTCGAAGGGGCTTGGTGCCCCTCTCCCTCCCCGGCCACGATATTATTCTATCTTCAATATTTGAGTTTATTTGTGTTTGTATTCGTTTTGGCTTTGTTCAAACTCTCAAGTCATCTTTCCCCATCAAAATGAACAGAAATGCCATTAATTGCCCCCCCCCCCTCAAAAAGAAATAAACACATAATTGTGCGTTCGTGAGCTGGGGGCTAATTTTTCCCTCCTGGTCGACACATTAGTTAAAAAATAATGTAATCGTTCAAATCAAATTTGATCACGATACTTGCCGAACTGCTGCTTGTTGTGGAGTCTCAAGGTTTTGTTCGTATCTTGAAAAATCAGTTGGGTCACTTACTTTATTGCTAAGAATAAAATCTTTCTACATTAAGTAAAGGACGCTTCATTTCCTTAAATTAAAATATAAAATAAAATAAATAGATTGTACTTGTAAGAAGTATTAAAATCTGTATTAAAGCATTGTGCAAATGTTGAACCGTGATGTAGCGGGTGAACTGTAATATGAACTCATCTGTATTTGTGTCCCACAGGAAGCACATTTCCAAAGAAGGGTCAGACGTGTGTGGTTCATTACATAGGTGAGTGAGTCATACCTTTTATGAAGGCTCTTGTATTGTCCCATTCGCTTTTATGTTGCCCTGCACGGTCTTATGTCGCTCTAGAACTGTCACATGTTGTCCCATGTGGTCTTTTGTTATCCCATGTGTTCACTTATTGTCCTATGTGTGGTCTTATTTTTTTCATCATTTTTCATGATAGGGGTACTTGCAAAAACTGGTCTAATGTTGTCCTCAACTGACCTCCCAGCATGTCACTGCTTCTTGCGCGAGGTCTTTTTTTGTTTTTGTTCAGACAGGCCAATATTTTTGAGCTGCACTCCTGCGACATGGAGGGGGGGGGGCACATTTGGGTTAGCGCGTGCCCTGGGCGCTTGTTCGGCGCTGACAAGTAGGTCAGACAGAAAGTAAACAAAACAAAAAGCAATGCTCGTTTGCTATCAACCCAGTCTGCGGATCAGCAGGTTTATGATGGGGCTATAAAAACAAAACAAAAAAAAAAACAGCCACGCCACTGCGCCACAGGCTTTGTCATAAACAAGTGGCTGCGTTGAGATGCACTCTGAACTATTATGTAACTCGAGCAAGAACAGTCAACTTCTGTTTATCGGTGGGATAACTTTCAGACTCATCCGTGATGGCTGGAGATACATTTGAAGGCATTCTCGATAAATGTTGGTCCGTAAAAATAACGAACTGCGATATAGTGAGGGAAACACTGTATTATCTAATGTTCCCAAAAAAAAAAGGCGTAACGCCCCCATTTGTCGTCGCTGCTTTCCTCCCAAACAAGGTCTCGAAGAAGGCAGTTTCACCGAGGAATGTCATTTTGGTTGGCGTGTCTATCATGAGTTGACTCACCCAAAAAGTTTTTGTTTGAAGCAGTTAATGATTTGATTTTGTCAGATGACGACCAAATTGCACCAAATACAGACTACTAAGCGGATAGGCGATGCAAAATTACCGTCATTTTTGGTTTTATTGCATGCTGGTGGGCAGCAGTTTGACGACCTGCATTAAAAATATGAAACGAATAAATTGGAAAATTCAGCCCTCTAAGGGAGTTTTCCTGAGCAACATGAAATTTGGGAGACATTTCTGTCATGAAAAGACCCGCAAAAAATTCTCAAGAAGCCCTGTGTGAAAGGACACAGGAAATCTGCAGTTTTGGTTTAAAATGAACAAATTTAGCGAACCGCCTATACTGGACAGATGGGCATTGCCAAATAGTGAGAAATATCTTGTCATTGTTGCGTGTGGGTGGAGCACTGTGGTGAAATTTGGCGGCGATATGTGGAACAAAGCCTGGCCCACTTTTTTTTTTTTGTTTTATAAGAGCCGAGATCAAACGAAGATATCGATGCGGAGGAAGTCTGGTGATAGCGGTTAGACAGATTTGGCGCCTGCTGGATAAGTAGAAGTAAAGATGAAGAGGCTTTTTGTAACATTGAGTATTTAGTTTTTTTGCTTACTTTCACTGGACGCAAACGTCCCCGTTCCGATCTCCTCACTTCATCCCAACGCGAATGGGAACGCTCAACGCGGCCGTTTATGATCCTCACTTTGGGATTCAAACCACGCAGACACGCACACATGCACAGACGCTCGCTTACATGCCGTGCAGCTGACCCTCCCGTGACTCGGAGGGCGAGGCAGAGATCACGAGGTTGACATTTTTGAGAAAAGCCGCTCACGCTCGCACATGGAGCTTTGAGTTCAAGTGTGGAAACGAATCGGTCGTTATTATTCGTATGATTCACTCGCTGAAAACAACATTTAAGTACGTCTCCGGATTCAATGGGTGGAAAATGTCTGGGTTGGTGAGATGCAGAATTTTCCAAATTGAAAATATTCCGTGGGGATAATGGGAATTTAGTGCAAGTAAAATCGACACATTTTGTTTTATCTTACGCAGGCCTCTGCAAAATACATAACTGTATGAAATCTGCTTGAAAAATATGTTCGCTGCGCCACCTCATTTGGTTTCACAATAGGTCTTTTGGGCTTTACTTGGCCCACACCCCGCAGTTTTCCCACCCTTGTTGTATGAAGTCCTCCCAGTCACCTAAAGCTACATTCGTACAGACTGCAGTGCGGGCTCAGACATAAAGCCTGACATGCAGCTTTTCTTATCCACCCTTTTTAATGCAGGAGGGAGCGGCGGGGAGGGGAGGGGCGGGGGTGTCAGACTGGCAGCTCCTCTAGACTGTGTGTGTGGTGTGTGTGTGTGTGTGGGGGGGGGGGGGGGGGGATATGGCAGACAGGATATGGCAGAGTAAAAATAACCCCGCCTCTGTTAGCGCTTAAGCTCTTTTCTTTTCTTTTTTGTGCCGAGGCAGCCGAAGAGCTTGGCGTTTTCTCTTGAGAGTTGTAAACTGGCGGCGTCAGGATCCGGAAGGGATGAGAGCTGCCACCCAACCCTTGCGCCCATCGCCGATTGCCGCAGCGAATGCGTCAAAAATCATGATACTATAAAATAATTCGTTGGCAATAATAATGCCGAGTATTTTTCATTTACAGGCTCCCACAACCAAAATATGAGCACATCTGTTTTAACGAATGTTACAAACCACCCTCAGGTTTTGTCTTAGTGTGTTTGGCTTGGAAACACCATTGATTGTTGAGCAAAGCCTACGTATTGTTGTTGCGGTCTTTTTAGACTTAGAGCAGGGGTGGGCAAACTTTTTGATTGGCGGGCCACAATGGGTTCTAAAATTTGACAGAGGGGCCGGACCAGGAGCAGATAGATGGAGTGTTTTGGTAACCTCACTTCATCTGAGAAAAAAAAAAAAATTACATTTTTTAAATAATTTTTTTTATTTATTTAATTTTCGATGAAAATGAACAAAATCATTAAAACAATAATACACAGTATTTAGAAAATAAAACATGAACAAGGTTTATTCATTTAATTTTTTTTCAAGTTTAGCGGGCCAGATTAAAACGTTTAACGGGCCACATGTGGCCCCCGGTCCGTAGTTTGCCCACGCCTGATTTAGCGGGATTTGGTTGATTTTTAGCATAGTAATTTTTTTCTTCTTTCATTTAGATTAGGTAAAATTTCGGAAGGAATTTTGTATTTATATGTTACATTTTTTTTATGCTGTCACTGATGCACGTTTTTTTCCCCCTCCAATTTATTGACCATGGCATAATCACTTTATGTCAATACCACTGGGCCACGAGGACGCGCCATAGCAGGTGCTGGCCACCCGTTGCTTGGACTTGGTGACTTCCATGTTTGGAACCGATCCTGGCCCAGCCTTGTGTGATTCTTAGATATGCCCAGAGTCTCTAAATTTAGACGGCCAGTGAAAGCGGAGAGGCGACGCAGTTATGCCGTTAAAGTGTGACGTTCACGCAACATCTTTGGACCCCCAACTTGCTGAGTGAACGCAGGGTGACATAAATTAAAGCGTCGTGACCGGAAGAGTATCGCAGTGCAGTGCCAAATCATTTGAACCCACATCAAGAATTTACAGTCGGCGAACTCGGCTACTATGAGATCGACCTTAGGGCCGGTTTACGGCGGGTTGCAGCAGTAAATCATGATGCCCCAAACCCGACCTCCCTTTACGGGGGCGACACTGCTTATCAAAACTCTTGTCACAAAAAATCATTCATGAGGTATTCAGTCAATAATAATAAAGCTCTGATTCTGACATTTTTATCCATCTAGGGTTTTTTTTTTTCTTCTTCTTTTCTCCCTCGACACGCTGTCAAGCGACGGCCTACTTGTTAACTTTAAAAATAATCCAATAAACCAGGCCACCCACTTCCTTTGTGCATTTGGGAGAATTGAAACCGACACGGGATCCTGATAAAGCGCCCCCTCCTCCCACCCACCCACTCGCTGTCACGCTTCAGATTTTCCAACAAAATCCTGAAAAAAAGGCCTCGTTTGCAAATCTCATCCTAAAGTGATGATTTGATCTTTTTGACAGGTATGCTGCAGAACGGCAAAAAGTTCGACTCATCCCGAGACAGAAACAAGCCCTTCAAGTTCAAGATAGGACGCAACGAGGTGATCAAAGGCTGGGAAGAAGGCGTGGCTCAGGTCTGGATAAACACGACATTCCTTGTAAACGCTCCTTTCACCTGCACAACTAGACGTAAGCGTAGATTGGTTTTGTCACTCTTAGCTTGTACAACAGCTCCCTCTGCTGGACAGTAGGCAGAAGGCAGGTTTTAGCGAAGAACCGTCGAAGTTTAGATATTTACATGTACAGCAGATATTTTCGTGACTGTTTAAAACAAAAAGATGAAAGGAAAGAATTAATTAAATTATTGGACTGTCAGTCCGTCCATTAAAATGGTACACGAACAGAAACACAAGCCACGTTAAACCAGATTTAAGTCTGTTAGTTCTGTGTTGTGATAAAAGTTGTCTGTGTATTTTGCTAAGAGTTACATGTTGCCCTTCAGATGAGCCTGGGTCAGAGGGTGAAGCTCACCTGCACGCCGGACGTCGCCTACGGCCTCACGGGGCACCCCGGCGTCATCCCTCCCAATGCCACGCTTGTTTTCGACGTGGAGCTCCTCAAACTGGAGTGAAAACGTTTGTACAGGGACCCGGTCGATGCGCTGACTCCCCTCCCACCGCCATCCCTCTGTCGTTCCATTTACTATTTAAATGCATCTAAAGTCATACTACACTGCAATCAAAACACTCACTGCCTTACAGTATTAGCAACAGAGCATAAGCACATTACTAAAGTCCCTCTATCTCGACTGGGTATTTTCTATGTAAACATGCTGACCTGACTCCATTGCCACTTTAATCAGGGTTTGTCCTACCTACTGAATGCTCCCGAAAATGTTGCCATGTTAACTATGTATTTGTAACTGCCCCTACAATAAAAAGCATTTACTGCACGTGTGTTTTCTCTAGTCGACCCGGTCTGATGGCGTACAGAACCGTTGCTGCTTACCATTTTGTTGACCAACTCTGGAATAAAAATGGCATGTTAACTACTAATGTGTCCTGTGTTCAATATTTGCTTGAGAAGAATATTGAGTAAAATAGTCAATCATACTTTCCATTTCAAACAACACACTTTTATAAATAACCTTTACAGCGACACTATGGGCAACCCACGAACCCTAAAAGGTCCAAAATTGCATATAAAATTTGCCAACATTTCACCCATTTGTCTTACTATACCGCACCAATATGGCCGTCGGAGACGCTACTGACTACTTACTTCCGGTCTTATAGTTCAGAGTTCACGGACCCGTCGTCTCTTCCAATTGGTTGACGGCTAATGTCATGAGAGTCCATTGGATGGACGCACGCACGCCTTTTGACAACCTTTAAAGACCACAAAAACGAAACAAGGTCAGTAAAATATTTAAATGTATACAACAGTCGTGCCATAAAATGAACGCTAGGAATAAAAGCTCAAATTCTTCGACGCAACACAAAAATATTAGTCCGCCATTGTTAGCTACGAGGGGCGACGTAGCTCGAGCACCTAGCTTAACTTTTTTTTTTTTTTACTGACTTAAAATGTATCATTTTCATTTGTACTGAATGGAAATTATTAGTTTCAAATCCCGACTAAAGTGTTCGTTATCACTGAGCTTGATTATGGTCTCTATGATGTAGTGTAACGTTTTCGACTAGCTTTTAGCTCAAAATGCTAAAATAGCGTTTATAGTGTATTATATGATATTGATTCATGAAGTTGTTCTCAACTATTGTCACCTTGGCAACTGCTTTGTCCTATTGCTTATAAAAGTAAAGAACTATAAATAAAATCGAACATAGGATCAACATGGCAACTACACGTACTGTCACAAATTAATGTTGTTTTCAAGATAAGGGCTGTTCTACAAAAAAACAAAACATCATCATTTCATGTGTGCTTTTCCTGGTCAGGTCATCAATGCACGTGTGAGCCCAGGGGAACCATGCTGACAGCACACAGAGCGTGCGCCACCGCCCGGCTCTTGACCCGGGTGCCACTTCACGCCTGCGGGATCCACACCTCGACCCAACGTCGGGACCCGGTGGAGCTTCACCCCAAGTGGGCCACCCTGGCCAAGAAGCAGCTGAAGGGGAAGAACCCAGAGGACCTAATATGGCACACGCCCGAGGGCATCGACATCAAGCCTGTGTACACCAAGGCCGACTCGGATGCGGCTGCGGACGAATTACCAGGGGTGTTTCCCTACACGAGGGGCCCCTATCCCACCATGTACACCAGCAGACCCTGGACCATCAGGCAATATGCGGGATTCAGCACTGTTGAGGAGAGCAACAAGTTTTATAAGGATAACATTAAAGGTAGGGGCAGACCTAAGGTCAAAACAGACAATTTTACTTATACTTTGAAGTAAAATAAAATAATTAACAAAAATATAAAATGAGAAATATTTCTAAATTTTATCACATTCCTAAAACAATAACTTAAATAATTTTTAATTTTTGTTTCCCCAGAAAACACTAAAAAATGAATATATTAATTCATAATTAATAATAACACTGGTCAACACATTTTTGCTAAATATTTTAATCAGAAATGCAATATTGACGATATTGCAGATAAATGGGTTGAAGTGTGGAGCAGAAGTTGAATGAATGCGAGTAATTCTACATGTATAAACAACTTTACCTTTTTTTTTTTTTTTTTTTAATAATCTTCTGTTGCCATTTTGAGACCAAATCCTAATATCTCCCCATTTTTATGTGTTCTTTTGTGAATCTCAGCGGGGCAGCAGGGCCTGTCGGTGGCCTTCGATCTTCCCACTCACCGCGGCTACGACTCGGACAACCCGCGGGTGCACGGCGACGTGGGCATGGCGGGCGTGGCTATCGACACGGTGGAGGACATGAAAATGCTCTTTGACGGCATCCCGCTGGAGAAGATGTCCGTGTCCATGACCATGAATGGGGCCGTCATCCCAGTGCTCGCCATGTTCATCGTGACGGGCGAGGAGCAAGGTGTCCCCAAGGCAAAGCTCACCGGAACCATCCAGAATGACATTTTGAAGGAGTTCATGGTGCGGAATACCTATATTTTCCCACCGGAACCTTCCATGCACGCCATCGCCGACATCTTTGCGTACACCTCGCAGGTAATTAGTCAACCTTTGCGTTTTGCGGTTCATAAGAAACACATTTACATGCATCAAATATTCAGCCATCACTTTCTGTTGGCATAAAAAGCAGAATTTCAGCAGATGAAATTATTTTAAACAAAAAATAAACTGCGCTAAAATATTTCTGTTTTGTTACCGTTTCAAATGTACACCATTTCAAACTAAATACGCCATCTAGTGGTTGACAGTGTAATTGAACCTAGTATAAAAATGCTTTAAAACCACAATGAACTATACAAAAAATAAATCAGTGAAATAGCAGCACCGCAAACCTAGAATACAATCGTGTGAGGTTTCCGGTTTTCTGTAAATAGTGAAACATACGTTGAACCATTTTTTGTACTCCGACTGCTGTCGATGCTAACGGTGCGTCATTTTTCTAGCACATGCCCAAGTTCAACTCCATCTCCATCAGCGGCTACCATCTTCAAGAGGCGGGGGCCGACGCCATCTTGGAAGTGGCTTACACCATCGCCAACGGGCTCGAGTACTGCCGCACCGGACTCAAAGCCGGCTTGACGATTGACGAGTTTGCGCCCAGGTGAAATGATGACACAGCCCCAGTTTGGGGATTTGAAATTCACTTTACATTTAGCGCAGTCATGCACCGAACACAAGTTTCAATTCTGCAACTTGAAATTGCTTTCATCCTAACGTCCTCTTGTGCCGTTTGGCACCACCGTCAATAACTGCAATAATTGTACATCGACGTGAGGGTGAAGGGTTCCCAAGGCTGCAGCAGACACAATCTTTTCACAGTTCTCACAAAGCCAATTATCTCCTTTCAGCAGCCGACCTGTTCCAGACGTGCCATTCGCAATGTCTAACAATAGATTCTGCTTGAAAGCCCCTTTTTTAATTTTTTTTTTTTTAATATTTGCTACAGGTAAAGTTGACCTTTTTCCTATCTGAGTTTTTTTTATTTTTTTTTATAGAAAGTCCTCCAGGGACACGCAATCATTTTTTTTTTACTTTGCAAGTTAGAAAAAAAAAATCTTTATTTCAACTTTAAACAATATTTTAGATGTGTTCAACCTCAACATTTGTTTGTTTTTAAGTTGAATTGTAATTTGTAACGTTTTTAAAATTCAATTTCTTTTGCAATTGTTTAATAACATTTAAAAAGTTAATCCAAATTTCAACTTCAATCTGACTCCATTTAAACTTGAATTTTAAATCTTTTGAAGTTCATTTTGATTTTGGAATGCAATTTTATTCCAACTTTAATTTAAACTCAAATAAAGTTCCACGTTTAATTCAACTTCTGTATGCATGTACATACGCAGATTGTCATTCTTCTGGGGCATCGGCATGAACTTCTACATGGAGATCGGCAAGCTGCGGGCGGCCAGGAAGCTGTGGTCCACGTTACTGCGGGAAAAGTTCCAGCCGCAAAACGCCAAGTCCCTCCTCCTCCGCACTCACTGCCAAACGTCTGGTTGGTCTCTCACGGAGCAAGTAAGTCACTTGCCGTCATTCACCGTCAGCTGTACAAAGTGAAATTGGAAGTTGAAGCCCCATTCAGGCCGTGCCTAAAAAAAATGCCCCGTCCATCCCCTAGGACCCGTACAACAACGTGATCCGCACGGTCATCGAGGCCATGGCGGCCGTGTTCGGAGGCACACAGTCGCTCCACACCAACTCGTTCGACGAGGCCCTGGGTCTGCCGACCGTGAAGAGCGCCCGCATCGCCCGCAACACGCAGATCATCATCCAAGAGGAGTCGGGCATCCCCAAAGTGGCCGACCCGTGGGGGGGATCGCACATGATGGAGTCCCTCACCGACGATCTCTACAACACGGCTTTGAAGGTGCGTGGGAAACGCAGGCAGTACATGTCTTAAAATGTTATAATTAGATAATAACAGTAATGTAATTAAATTTCAACTTCAGTTTAAGGTTTTTTTATTTTAACTTTTGATTTAAACGTCATCATACCCTCGCTCCAACAGACATTATTCACCGTTGTCAAAAAAAATTGACAGTTTTTTTTTTAGCTTCTTACCTTTTCCTTTTAGTTCATCCAAGAGATCGAGGAGATGGGCGGCATGGCCCGGGCGGTGGCCGAGGGCATCCCCAAGCTCCGCATTGAGGAATGTGCGGCGCGCAGACAGGCCCGCATCGATTCACGTACGCAAACGCTTGCATAAGAAATGTTTCCATGCCTTGCGACCGTAAAGCCTTCATCCTTTGGAGCGATGACATTTAGAAACCTTCTGCAGGGTCGGAGGTGATCGTCGGGGTGAACAAGTACCGCTTGGAGAAGGAGGAGACGGTGGAGGTGCTGGCTATCGACAACACCTTGGTTCGACAGAAGCAGATTGAAAAGTTGAAGAAGGTAAGAAAAATGCCAAAGACACTTTTAATGTTAATCTTTTAAAATAATAACTTTAGGACCTTTCAAGGAGCATAGATGCTTATTTTAAAAAATGGCCGAAAAAATCCAGAATGAAAGTAATATTATTATTATTATTTTATTAGTTTTAATTAGTATTAATAATAGTCATTTAAAAAAAAAAAAACTAAAATACACATTAAAAAGGGTTTTAAACAACATTGTTACATGATTAATTTGAAAACCTTTCACTTTCCTAGCAGTAAAAAATAAGCTAAAATATATTTAAAAATATTTTTTTCAGGCATTGTTTTAAATTAACAAAATAATTCTAAAATATTTGCATTTATATATAATTATAATTATCAAAATAAATCAGCCACTCTGGAATAAAATGGAAGTTATATAAATCTGTACCAATATGTGTTATTAATTATAAATAAAGTAATGATTGTGGTCATACAAAATAATACAAACGCACAGAATTTCACAGTGTGTGTGTATGGGACGACGTAAAGAAGAGTGTCATTTACGTAAAAGGTTCGGGAGAATCGCGACACGGACATCGCCCACAAGTGCCTAGCCGCCATCGAGGAGTGCGCCCGCACACGAGAGGGAAACCTGCTGGCTTTGGCTGTCGAGGCGGCACGCGCCAGGTTTGAACTTTGAAAATAGGTTCTAATCTTTTTATTTTTTATTTTTTTTAATTAAATTGTCCAATACAATTGAATCGGCGTCTGTTGTGTAAAGTGTAAAAATAAGTTCCCCACTCGGAGAAAACATAATTTAAAAAAAAAAGTGATCCAATAATAGTAATTACTGTACAATTACCACTTGTGATAACAATGCATTAAAATAAAGCATCTATTTTTAGTTTAAGAGTTTTTTTTTTCCTTGTTGAGTGCAGATGTTCTGTTGGTGAGATCACAGACGCCATGAAGAAAGTGTTCGGGGAGCACAAGGCCAGCAGCCGCATGGTGAGCGGAGCGTACCGCAGCGAGTACGGCGAACATGAAGAAATTGCCACGGCTCTCAGCAGGTAATCCATGCAAACGAGCAGAATCTATTTTGGTTACTTCTTTAAATTAGCATAAATGTTGCACTAGCTACTTTAACACTGAAGGAGCAGGAACACGTTCAAACAGGGCATCCCCAAAAATCAGAAATACTCAAAGGCGTTTATTCATCACAAAATAATAATTGCAGGGTGGCGGAATTTAAGAACCAGGAAGGGCGGAACCCTCGCCTCCTGGTGGCCAAGATGGGTCAGGACGGCCACGACAGAGGAGCCAAGGTGATCGCCACCGGATTCGCCGACCTTGGCTTTGACGTTGACATCGGGCCGCTATTTCAGGTTTGGACAATTCTACTCCTCCTCAAAACACGTGTGTATGAATGAAAATATTCGATAAAAGTACTAAAATCTAAAAAAAAAAAGGTCGCTTTACACTTACGACTATTATGATATTAATGGCAGAATATTTCAATGTTTTACGAATTTAGGCCTTTAGTATTTTCTTAATTTGACAACCGAGAGAAAAATTGGCTGGAGTCGGCGTTTTTTTAAATTTTTATATTTATTTATTTTTTTTTGAGGGTGTGAATGTTTGAAATCAGTGTTTTATGTTGTAACATGTACAAAAAAAAAGTCCAAAAGTCGGGCGATTCTTGACAATTTTACAAGACCTAATATCGTCTGATGATCAGTCAGGCCCTACCCCCCCCAAAAAAAAAAAAAAAAAAAAAAAAGGTAGGTAGCAAGTTGCGTGTGACTGACTTATGCTTGTTGTTGTTTGCTGTCCACCAGACCCCCGTAGAGGTGGCCCAACAGGCGGTGGATGCCGACGTTCACTGCGTGGGCGTCAGCACACTGGCTGCCGGCCACAAGACTTTAGTCCCCGAGCTCGTCAAGGAGCTCCGCAAGATGGGGCGACCTGACATCCTGGTCATCTGCGGGGGCGTCATCCCGCCACAGGTAACGACCAGCTTCGCTATGTAACTTTCGTCGTCATTTTTTTTTTTTTTTACAGCACAAGCAATGATTTGCACGGAAATAAAATAGGAATAATAGTTTGAAACAGGAGTCAGCGTCAATACAAAACTCCAAAACATTCAAAGTAGTGAAATGAATCAAACGAAAGTAAACATTAACATCGGCACCCTATTTAAACGCAGGACTACGACTTCTTGTACCAGAGCGGCGTGAGCGCCATCTTTGGGCCGGGCACCAGAATCCCACAAGCCGCCGTGGACGTGGTGGACAACATCCACAAGAGTCTTGAGAACATCCGACAGGCCATGTAAAGGCCAGCTCTTCACATTCGAAAGGAAATGTATCCCGTTTGCGATTTTCAACACATTTGTACTAAGAGGAATGTTATCCACTATCAAATGGTGATAATCGTAATAATAATCATGCCCAGAAGATGTTTTGTTTGTTATTTGCCTTACCAAGCATACCTGATATCATTCTGGATCATTATTTGTACATTGTGTATATTTTTTTAGAATTAAAAGCGACACAAGCCTGAGCTGTGTAAACTGCACCTCTTAAGCTTGTATGTTAAAAAAAAAAATAAATAAATGGTTGGAATATTACTAAAATGATCTTTTCAACAAAAATGGCCTTCTCTTGCCCCATCTTGACAAAACTAGCCAATCAAAATGTAGCGACAGAAAGTGTGGCCCATTTTTAATGTATTGTATATTCGAAATAATAAAAATAAACCGTTAACATTTCATGTTTGGCAACTTTTCAACATGAATACCAATGTCGTCTTGTGTACATTGCACACTTTCTGAGTGGCGTTGAGAGGGAGAAATGAATTGATGCTACATCGAAATCTTGCTAGCAGCTTGAACATCTTCAGCACCTTTACGCCATCTTAATTGCCAAAATGTTTTTTCGTCCAATAATGCACTGACAGCTGTTTGCTAACGAGAACTTTATTCCTCATGAAAATTGTATGATACAACACGCAGTGACATCAAGACAATTGTGTCGCTTTAAACTTGCTTGATGACAAAGATACCAGCCTTTAACAGCCATGAAATCCAAAATATTGGGGCGATCTTTTGGATTTTTGTGACGATTGATCGCAGTTTTCGGACATTAACATCTGGCAAGCGGTTGAAGTGGGCATGAGTACAGATACATGGTAACGATGGATCGTCATTTTGGGATAAAAGGTGACGTTAAGCTTGTTGAGAATAAACTGTCTCGAAATATTTGATCAAAAACGAGACTCGTAGCGCTGTCACAGTTTTTCCTAAAATGGCAAAAAAAAAGCACACGTGAAACTGAAACAGTAAAACTTTTTTTCAGCCTGGTTATGATCCCATCTTCGAATAATAACCTTTGATGAGCCAAAGCACCCGTTTGACATAAGAAAAATCTCATGCCTTGCCACCATAAAAAAAGAAAAAATGTCGCAAAAACTGTGAAATCTGGGCCTGTTTAATCGAACATAATGCTGATATGCTGATGGCATGGATCGAAAAAAAATATGCTGCCGCGTCATCGTATGATACCAATTCGTCGCCCAGCTGTACTGTACGAAAAAAATAACTATGACACTTTGACTCGACTTGTCAAAAAAGCATTGACTTCAAACAAATGTGTGGTGTTGTTTTCGAATCAGACCGCCAGGGGTCGCAGTTTTTCCGTTGCAGCGAGTCAACAGGTGTGCAAGGCTTCGTCGTCATTGTCGAGTTGCATTCGGTCTTAAAGCCTCGACCAAAAATAACTACAAGCCCAAAAATATATTCATACTCCAGTGTTTGAAGTTTTTTCCCTCACCGGAAATGTGAGAAAACATTCACTTGTCTTCTGGTTGTTCCCTCTGAACACAAGCCGCCACAGGCACCACCCTGGTCCAGTTCTCAGTTTCCCTTCAAACCAGTGTGGTCGCCGCAGCTCCTTTGGAGCTCATTGAGGACTTGCCTCCTCCTCCTCTAACATTGTCTTCGGTTTGTACATAGATTATGTACAAGCCCCCAAAGCGTATTTACTGAGCATAATAAAGTCACATACAAACAAAAATATGTTAAAAAACGTATACGACTCACATTTTTAATTCTAATTATAATATAAATAATTAATAAGCAACGTCATCGCCAGATGACGTATTCAAATGGGGCTTCACTTGGCTGCCTGTTGCTGGGTGGCTTTTTAAGCACAATATTGGCCTCATGGTTGTTAACTATATCATTTTTATTTGAAAGTGATCAAGTACGTAATGACAGTTTTTATATGAATCCATTTTCGGGCCATTTTTTGTGTGCGTGTGAGTGGGGTGGGTTAATAATTTAAAACAGGCACTGTGGGCACCTTATGGGGTCCTTTGTCATTAATGATGTTCGAGTCGTCACCTGGCTAATGCTAATATTCTAATTGATTCCGTTGACTTGTCGTTCCATTTTATGGAGTTAAGGTGAGTTAAGACCAAATAATAAAGTTAGCGACACTAATGTGCAATTAATAAGTTCCTTTCATTTCTCGCTAATACTTTGAAACATGAGTAAACTTTATTAACAACATAATTGAACCACTGAGGCCTGGTGGAATGTACAGTACTTACTGTATGCTGAACACTATGGTACTGTAAATGAGAATTATTAAATGGCAACATACCAACATACAACATCTTATTTTTTTCTTTAAGTTAGAATTGATTTTAAATCCTACTCATTGCTGCTCTTTACTTTTGTTTTTACTCTGTAGGTTATTTATACATTATTGTGACTATATGTCGCTGTGACAGTTTAATTCATTGCCCGAGCTGAATAAAGTATATCCTTTCCAAGCATACACTATCAGTTCCATAAATGTTTGTACTCTGAGTCCTTTTTCTGCATTCCAGCTCTGTACCACACCACAATGGATTTGAAATGGAACCATCAAGATGTGCTTTAAGTGCAGACTTTGAGATGTGATTTGAGTGTATTATTATCCAAATCAGGTGAATCAACACATTTCATACTTTATCTAAGGCGAATGCGATTGTCATGATTGTTGCATGTTTTCTTCTGTTAAAGCAAACCCAGAATGTATTTGCCTGCCGCCACTGAGTCACCCCCCCATCACAAATGCCACCAGTTTATACCTGACTGCACAGACAAAGGTAAAAAATGAAATTATCACAACAATAGTATAATCATAAAAAAGCTAGATGTTGAGGTCTTTGATTTTTTTCCTTGTTTATTCTAACGTTCATGAGTTATGCTGGCGAACAAACAATAATCTGTGGCTTGAATGCAACCTTGTGAATTATGCACTCATGTCAATGTAGGAAGTTGCAGAGAGCTTTTGAATGTGTATTTAAGCAAGCCTGCTTTATTCATATAGCACATTTCATACACAAGGTCATTCAATTTACTTTACATAATTGAACATGCTTTTAACGGCATTTGCAAACAAAATAATTTAAGGCATTTAAAAGTAATTAAAGAAATAAAAAGTAGCTTCATAATTACTAAAAGAAATTGGAACGCAGGAATTTGATTTAGGAAAAATGTATTTTAAAAATAGGTATGTGGAAACATACTAGAACCCGGACTTTGTGTTTTCTATATGAAATTTGTTTCATAAATAAATGAAGAAATGGGCAAAGAAAATTGCCCGCAATTTCTTAAAAATACTATTTCAGTGCCACCATGTGCAAAGTAATATTAAAATTAAATCATCTAATTATTTTGTTAGATTTTTCACTTAAGACAGAATATTTAAATGCAATTTATTATGCATTATTGTTTTGCGGACCACCACTGATATGCAATGAAACAATTTAATTTATTTTTACTTGGTTTGAACCCCTGACATCCACGTGGCTCTGCTAGATGAATGAAATGACCAAAATCTCTAAAATGGTATGTTTGATATTGTGTGGCACTTGTTGGAAGTCCGACGGCTGACCAAATTGTGCTTGTCAGAATGTCACCATAAGGGGGCAGTATTGCTTAGCTTTTGTTTCTGCACTTGCCGTCAAACCAGTTGCTTCATCCAGAAAATTATACAGTACAGATTTGATCTTAAAGCTGTGATGTAAGCTTTTGACTCTTGAAGTTAAAGAGGAAGCGAGATTCAAACCGAAGTATGCCTTCAAACTCCCACATAAATGTAATTATTAAGCTCCATCCAGATCAAAGTGTAATAAAAGAATTGAGCAAATTCTAGATATTTCTTTCCCCAAAATCCTTTGCAACAAGCCCGTTTCATTATGCATGAACCTCCGTGGTGGTGAAATATATTGGAGTCAGCGTTCTGTGACCATTTACGTAGATAAGGTTTCACTATTTATTTTTCACATAAATAATCACGCTCGTTCCCCTCAGGAGAGGTGGGGTGTATTTATTTTCCATGTGTGAGGTCAAAAACAACTTTTTCGCCTTTTTTTTCTCTCCCACGTCTTTTTCGCATACATGTTAGCTTCGTCAAGGCTGCTAAACACAAAGGGCCTGTTTGTGTAATCACTCCACACTCAAACACACACAGACACACGCAGAAGATTTGGTCTATACTGGCTTATGTTTAGAATGTTCTGTCATTGCGAATGCACATCGCAGCTCAATGTTTTCTATCGAAATGATGCATGTCGCACTGTTGGACTTTGACCTTTATAGCTTCATTTGGAATTTAAGGAGGCATGAGGTGTAAGTAATTGCGTTTGTCATTGTGGAGAAGAATGTCAGCAGCAGACTGGAAAGGTTGATTTTATTTATTTATTTATTTATTTTTTAAAGCATGCTCTGAAGAGTTTGTGGTTTCAAAAATCTCTTAGTCACTATCAAAAAGCAATAAAATTGCAGAAATGAACAAAACAAGATACAGCCGTGCTTTGCCGGAACGAAGAAACTCATATCTCAAGGCACCATTGTATTAAGATAAAAAAAAATCTATATATATTATTGGATGGAAAAGGATACCAAATGTTGTACTTCAAAAATCAGTACACAATTAGAAAACAGTGTTATTTAAAAAATAAAAATAAATAACTAATAATAATAATAAAAAAAAAAAAAAACCTTAACCGAAAACCACCAATTCTAAAATGTTGTAGTCTGTGCATAGAACGTACGCAGGGCTGTCAAATTGTGCCGCGGGCTCCTGCTCCACCTGCTGCTGTCTCCACTGGCAGCATAATAGCAGCTCATGTAAATGATCACAAAAAGTGTCGGGATGACAATTTTCCCACTGGACAATTGGGGGGGGGGGCTGATCAAACTGTCAGGGGATAAAACCGCAGTGGGTCGCTGGGCTCTGTGTGAAAACATTAAGGCGCTCATTATGATCACTTAGCAACCGCCAACCTGCTAAAATTGCTGCCAAATTGGCGGTCCCCCATTGAGAAATGGAGCAAATAGGACTGTAATTGCGTTAACTGTTAATATTGCCTTCTCTCGTCTGTTCATTTCAGCTGTCTCTGCTAATAAACGCACATCGAGTGACGTTGCGATGTGGAAATATTCTCCTCACAGCATGTGCAAAGTTACTATATATAAAGCTCTTCTTCTTGCTGGCTTCCTTCTTGTGCGTCCGCTTCGATTGAAAAACGTGCAGATCGGATGCATGTCATCGCGGAGGAGTTGGCAGAACGCGATGACGCTGAGGTTTGAAACCTCATTAAAAATTGTCACTTTATTTAAAGCAGCTGCCGCGCCAGCGAGTACCACATCCTTCTGGAAAAGCAATCAAGCTCAGAAGCTTGATGATCGTGGTGGTGCTGAAGGGGGGGGGGGGGATTAGGAGTGGGCCAAATGGCGTTCAAGCTGAAATTGTCCCGGTTGTTAGTTTGCTTCCCCCAATGTGACGTGAGGTCAATGAAAGCTTTTCATTTTCTTGTCAGCTGAATTACAAGCGTCTGTCCGGCGTTCCAGCGTCTCTGGGAATATTATTCGCGAAGATGTAAAAGCTGTCTGAACCATCATGTGCTTGCGTGTGGGCCTCGACCCTCGAAGCCAACGAAACCTAATTCGCAAAATCGGAAACAGCCACAGACGCCGCAGCCTCAACTGCACTTTAAGCGCTGGATGATGTCGTTTTGTGTCCCTGTCTCACCTTGTCCCGACGCAGTGTACAATTTCAATCATAATGACTCTTATAGTACTGGATAATCATAAAACAATTAGTGGCACCGTATAAAGTTAGCAGTGCATAAATAAAGATGAACAGCAACAAGATTAGGTTGCAGGGTTATAAATCATAACTGCATGAATAATATGTACGACATAACGTACAGGGGTGTGTAGACTTTTTAGAGCCACTGTATAGCTCCTAGAACCGTCTAGAACTTTTTTTTTTTCTGTGGGATCACTTAAAAAGATGAGTCACGTCATTCAAGTAGAATGAAAGCGTGGGCGTGACTTGACGTTAATAATTAGCAACAAAGTACAACAGGGTAAGACACGAAGTGGCAAACAAACAAAAGAAAAAAAAAAGCTGTGGTCTTAAGCGACTACACAAGATGATGAACAAAACGGGTTTCCAAACATGCTGTCTTTATTTAACTCATTTACTGCCATTGACGGCTAAAGACGTCAGAGCCATTTTTTTTTTTTTTTTTTAACTCGGCCGGTAGTGAATGAGTTAAATGCCCGTCATGCACAATTCGAGGAACGAATGCTCTTGTAAAATATCAACTCGAATTTACCCGAAAGTAGATCTCAAGTTTTAGCTTCGGTGATTAGCAATTAGCAGTTTTGTCGTAAAACAAGCATGGTGGCTGGTTCACATCCCCCGTTAGCCATCACCCATTGGCAAAATGACAAGAACATTGAACAGTCTGACCTCATTTGCGCCCTGAAAGACGTAGTCCTCATTTTTCGTGGCTATTTTTGCAGACAAAACCAGCGTTAGACATTAAGCCATATTTTGGCCGTTTTGGTTTGTAAGTGGCCCTTCAGAGTTGTTCCTTGAGATTTAATTGAGATCTGTATTTGAATCATAAAAATGGCTGCAACAAGGCATTCGTGTTTGCCGATGTCGCCTTCTTGCTCACTCCCTCCTCCTCCGTGCCACACTGCTCTACCCTCCCCTCTCTGCTCGCGGAGAAAGGGTGATTGGGCGGGACAGGCCCAAGCCTAGTGGTGATGAAGATCTCGCCCCGAAGAGGTCCAAAGTCACCTCCGTAGACCCTGTTTCTTTCGTCTGGCGCGCCTCCCGACGGGCATACGGGTGCGAGGAGGGCCCAGCCATCGCTGCTCTCAGCTTTAATTGCTTCTTGGTTCTGTCACAGAAACACAGGAACGCCTCAGCTGTCAGTCCCGCTTTTATGTTTATACATACCATGGACAGCTTCGCACATACGTACACAAAGTCCGACAAACACACACTCGCCAATGTGGACCGCTTTTGTCTGATTCGTTCAACGTCAGCATGCCGATTGAGTCCTTATAGCATGCAGATGGTTGGTGCCCTTCCAAGGTAAACCTCCCTCGGTGCCAGACGCGGAGTCCACGCCGGCTGCCAGCAGCCTCCGTGCTATCACGGTCTGCTTGCGTCCACCAACACTGCGACGCTGCGCGGTGGCGCGTAGGCCGAGCGTGTCCGCACACACGCGCAGACGACTTCCTGTTGTGCTTCTCCTCGCCGATGTCTAGAGATGAGTAGAAACAAGCTCCGAAACACAGCTGTTTATTGTTCCAGGTAGATGCAGTCAAGGCCCGCAGCGACGGCGGGGGGGGCCAAAACACGACTGTTTATTTTATTTTGGGCTCTGAAGTGTGCCTGAAGACTTGCTGAACAGGATGAATAACACATTTAGGAGGAAAGAAAAGGCAAAAAGTCAAATAATCAGCACTCGAGCAGAAAGACAGAGGGGACATACGAGAGGGGATTTTTGCAGAATTCCTGCAAGAGCAGCACAAAACAGCGAGAGACCCGTCCCCCAAAAACATTGGTCGTCGTCGTGATGCTTGATTTTTGGGTGAAAAAATATTTAGGGACTGTGCGAAAGGCGAAACCGTTTTGTTTTTGTCTATGAAAGTTCAAATGTTTGCCTTGGCCCCATCTGGCGGGCCCGAAGCAGGGGTCAGCTCGCATCGCCGTAGTAACACACAACGCCCGTCGAAACGGCCATTTTAGCGTCCGACTCCGAAGCAAGCCGAGCGGTACCTTTGACACGTGTCGGCAAAGCCGACCTTGACATGCGGCGTGAAAGGGGCTGAGGACCCTCTAGAGAACGTGGACTTGTGAAGTCTGTCGGGAACGGAAGCCCCGGTGCCTTATCCCATTGCCGTACGTTCGCGCAATGATCTGAACGAGCAGAACCTTGGCGCGCATCGTCAGTCTGGCGCTCCGAATGAGATCTCGTCTCGGCTTACATGTTTGAAACCCTTTCGACGTCTCTGTCAATTTTCGCCTGTTGTGTTGCTCAGACCTGATGACTAAAACAGATAAACTGCACTGGCGAGACACCAGTTACATTTCATTGTTCCAGTTTTGCGGAGAAGGACCGACTCCATACTTTCTGTCACGTTGAAACTGAATATCCGTTTTTGCTACTCATAATTGGAGTCTCTTGACCCGTGGAGTGTAAATCCATCCTAAAGGATACAATACCTCATCAGTTTTTTTTGTGGTTTTTTTTCATCATCCAGGCCAAAAATGCTCAATTGGGCACAAAAAAACCTTCCGGAAGCTCTCACATAATCAGCACTAGCCACAGTTTTCAGATGCGATTTAGATACGCGATGCTAACAAATGAGGCTTTACTCTTATAGCAACAGACTCCGTCATGGTGTTTCGGCGGCCTAACTGTGTTGCTTTCTAGTGGTTAGAGGAGCTTAGGCCGTTTCCTGAGGCACGTTCCGTAATGCACATTCTCCCCCTCGGCGTGTAATTGCGGTATTATTGCCGTGAAATACTGCAGTACACAGTCCATGATTTCAGCGTCGGGCATGGCACCAGCTTGTGCCTTCAGTACATTTAAGGAGTGTTTCTTTTGCTCGGGAATTGGAGTCACATTTGGCTGCGCGTCTGGATCCTCTTAAATAATACAAACACTGCTCCAGCGCCATATTTTTCTGGACAAACAGAGAAGGGAGCTATTATGCTCATTGCTTTTTTTTTTAAATGCAGGGACTTTTGCAGAATTGAGCGTTGCATGATTTGTAATGGAACAAAAATCCCTTTGATGTTTTTTTTTTGTGCGAAAAAAAAAAGGTTTCTCTTTAGCACCCCTTTGCTTCAGAGCTCACTTGGAGGAAGACGGCAGGAACTCCATTCAATTAATGGCGAGTAGCACTTTGGCACGTAGAATTAATAAATAATTCAAGAGAAGCTTAAAGTTGTTTATTGCCACTTTCAGGTGAAGTTAACTGTGAAACGAAACATAAATCAAGGAGTGAATTACATGAGAATTTGAAGCAACCACATGGCCTCTGCTAGCTTATTGCGAACACATAATGGGAAATTCCACAGACAGGGGCTAACTAATAGCAACACAAACGATGAAGCAACACATGTAGACTGATGACTACTCACAGGCATGTATTTTTTTTATCTTCACTCGGACTCGAGTACAAAAAATTGTGATCAGGACGTCCCTGGTTGTTAAGGAACATAAACTCTTACTTCTCTCAATTTCACCCATTTAATATCGAATTTAAGCATTTTTGCCACAATATTTGGACTTTTTCAAAATCACAATTTTCCGCCTCGATGACACTCGAGGACACGACACTGTGAAGCTCCTCCTTATGAAAACAACTTGCAGAATATCACTGGCGCCTCACTGTAAATTTATGAATTTTTTTTTTCCCCTACCCGTGTCCTGACAAGTAGGGAACGGACAGTTGGTCTGGCGTAACTGCGTGGGCCGCGGGGGGCCATGTTTAGTTTGGATGTCGCTGAATAAGCGAAGAATGTGAACTGAAGGGTTGTTTCTTTCTTTCTTTCTTTTTTTTTTTCTTCTTTTTTTTTTTTTCATGCACCACAGTGCGAACACAACTGTATTTGTGCTGTCTACCACCGACTTAACAAAGCTGCAATCTCTGTCTGATTTAATAAAATAAAGTCCAAGTGCAAATAAAAATCCCTCACGCTACTCTGTCTGTCCTTTTCAAATCAATCAGAGTTTGAATTTTAATCTTAATGCGTAAAGTACCTTCAGATAGCTTCTGTTGTGAATTGGCGGTGTATAAACAAAACTTTTACTCCTTTCGATAAGGAAGACATTGGCTACAGTAGCCCCACACCAGCTAGGAAACTGCCCCCTCCTTTTTTTTTTTTTTTGCAAACCTCAACATTTCTGCTGGGTAACCCGACCACTTGGCCACTTCCCCGTGAGATCAGCCGGTCAGGCAAGGGTGAAAAGTGAGGCAGCTCGCAAACAGCTGGCAGCAGTGTTGCGCTTTGGCAGCTGCAGGTCGGTGTCACCTAAACAAACTGCAGGACGAATCGGCCAAAGCTTCACCTTGAGGAGATGACTTCCACTTGAACTTTTGAATCAGTTGGAAGGAGTTGTTCTGGTGACGTCCTGCAGATGGCGATGTTGCCCTTGTTAGCGTTGATGCTGGTGCAACTGTACTGTGTGAGGTCTGGGTGCCCATTGACCAAATTTCTGGCTCCTTCTTTCATTTCCATTGGCTGGACTTCAAAGACTGGATTTACACTGATAGTACCTTAGACCTATATTTAAAAGTCAACATGATCCAGTTTACACATACTTTTAAGTTTTTAAAATTGTCATCGAATCAGCATTACGGCAAAAACCGTTTGGCGTGAAATTGAACTTCGCTTCTGTGACGGGCACATCGATGACTTTATAGTGCTGCCACGGCGCACGGCGTCATCGCCGGATGACTTTTTTCCTAAAACAGGACAAGAGAGTCACGGGCCAGATAGACGTGAATAAAACGAGCTTGGGGAGAACGGGATCCTCCCGAGGGCCGTGAAACTTTCCACAGGTTCTCGGTGTTTATGTGAGGTTGGCAGCTCCTCCGAAGAAGTCTGATTGGAGCGCTCCTTCTGCTCTCGCTATCTCTCCCGACATTTCCTCCACTTTTTTTACCGACCCAAGTCAAGAAGGCCGAGGCGTTAAAAGGCCTCAAAGTGGAGCCTGGGAAGAAGCCATGTTCCCACTTTATAGCCCCTAGTCACCCTTGCTGTTACCTTAGTCATGACACAGCTCTTTTTTTCCCCCCAATCGCCGGCCCAGATCAACAAAGCTTGAGTAATAATTTCAACATTCGTGTCCAAACACGCTACAGTAGGAGTTGACGGATCTCATTTGATGCAATAAAAGTCATATTAAACCATTTGTACAATGACACATGGCTCCAAGGCCTTGTGTCTACACAAATACTGTCTGTGATTCCAAAAAAAAAAAATAATCTTTTGCGTTTTGGGCCTTAAAAAAAGGCAGCGTTATGATTTGACATAACTTAGACGGGATTTTTTAATTTGGCACAGTGGCTGCAGTGTAGCCGCCATCTCCACCACCTCATCTCTATTAGCGCACGTGTTTACCCTTCATCCCTCAGCCGTGCTCCCCCCCCCCCCCTTCTCCGGGAAGAAAGGCCGCACTTGGGACATTTTGTATAAGATAAACTAAGCGATATGCAACCCTCGCTAACCTCGTATTTCTGGACTCCTGGCTGGCTGCCTGTAGTTGAGGCGGTGAATACCCCGCTACACCGAGCGGGGTTGTTGATGGTGGTCAGAGTGAATGACGAGTCACCGCAGCTCGTGTATTTTTTATTTATGCATTCGTTTCGTACTGAAATGAAGTCGCAGCGAGTCGGTCAACTTATGATGTCCTGCAGATGCAGTCGTTGTCAGATGAACAGATGCCGTTTGGCATCCCACACTTCTGCTTAAAGCATTAAAGGGACCAGGCCTTGTGTAGAATGAGTCGTTAGTCATAGAGATTCCCTCGTCTCGTAATAAGCTCGTCTAAATCGGTCATTTGTGGTTAAGTTCGACCACTGAACTGACATTTTTTTTCACGCTGACCGTCAGACCACCACCAGGGAGTGCGGACTTCATATTGGACCGATTGAAATTCGCCACTCAATTCCACCCCGTGGCGGACTGAAACCCAAACCCTGACCCGAATGAGAATTTTGATACCCTTAACTGATTTTGCAATGGAAATATTCTCCCGATTCCCCGATAATAGCGGCTGATCCAGTGCCTCCTTTTGAGTCGGCTTGTGCAATATCATGATAAAGCGCGAGTAAAGCGATTGCCGCCAAGGACAGGCGTGGCGGTGTAATGAAAACGGGCAAGTCGTTGTTTATTAACTTTCCGCTATGTCTCCCATTCGTGACGCCGCGGCGTAGACGGCGCTGAGAGTGTCAACAGTGGAGTCGGAGGATACGATAACATCACGTCTCAAGTCTGCTTTTTATGCACTGTGATTGTCGTATCAAAAAACTCCACACCGGTGGGCCAAAGTCAACCAATAATATTAGCCAACAGATGTACGATGTGTCACTCTTGGCTCCGTTGTATTCAGCTGAGAGGATCGTTGAGCCATTTTCTGTCCAGCACTCCAGAATGAAAGAGCATTTCCTTGCATATTTCCTCATCTTGATTCATCTTTTGGCATGATAGATTTCCGCCAGTAGGCCTACTGCAGGGTCCAAGAGCATAATTTCGGAATATTTACCAGACGATTTATGGGCTCAGTAAAGCTAAAGTACGTATTTTTTCAGTGAAGCAAACTTTCCGAAAATATTTTCAAAAACATGGATGACGAATATTTTTGTTTTTTGTAAACATCACAGAGTTGGTCTGCAACCAACCTTGTATGTTATTATTATTATTTTTTTTTTTTAAGTTAATTTTCATAAATTCAAGTATCTCAGATTTCTTCTTCCAGGATTACTTACCTGTTATATATTTTCCACATACGTTGAAGAAGCATTTTCACAAACATCACACTGATGACTTTCCTTTTGTCGCGTTTGTCAAAGCTGAAAAAGGAACCTCATGTGAGATTTTTAATTTTGTAGACATCGAGATTTACAGCCTTCAACAAACACTACAATATATGTAATTAAGTCTTCAACAAACCTCGTAGCAGATTATGATCGGGACGCGTTTAAGGAATTACAGTATACCGTAACTTAATTTTATATGGCGTTTCAGTCCAGACGCCGTGACAAGGATTTACGCGATCCATGATAGTGTTTCTCCACCGGGAACCACAAATAGGTCACCAAATATCAAAGCAGGACGCAAATTGAGACGTGGACTCATAATGGATAATGTATTAACACAATAGTCGGTATAAATCTGCTTTATACCTCCACCTCTCAGTTCCCTCTTCAAAATAAACGGCCTATGTGCGAGTGTTGTAGATTATTGTTGGACACACAACTAGCAACATCGATCATGGAAAGGAGGCGACGTCATATGCCGCTGAGAAATGTGTAATGGCTTTTCAACACGCGTCTGCAACTGACGCACTTGAAGCGCTGTTGTTTTTAGACGTCGAAATCCAAACCGTGCGATCGCCCATACATCAATTCGGGGCGCAGTAGCAGCTTGGCGTTCGGTGCGACTTTTAAGTCCAGCCATCTTTCCTGTTACCTTTTTTTGCAACGTTTGGAAGTGGAACATTCGCTTTGCGTCTTGATATGTGCAGTGCGGTGTTTGTTTTTCTGTGGGAAAAGTGAGACGGGAGCTGGCTGCTGGTGTCATTTTTAAATTTCTTCTTGATTGATAGGATATAGAGTTGCAGAGTCGGAATATTGCAATTTCACAAATCTCTTCAAATATATTGGACTGCTAAATTCCTATTCAATTCCACTTGACATATGTTTAACTTGTTTACTACCATTGACGGCTAAAGACGTCAAAGATCCATTTTTTAAATTTTTATTTATTTTTTTTTTTTTCGTGAATGAGTTAATGATGGGTCAAATTTTAAATCACTTCGTACTGAACACAGAATGCAATTGTCTTACCATGCATGTTCTCGGCAACATTGAAAACTATTTAGGTGTAAAAAAAAAAAAAATGTGAATCCGCCATATGTGGCTCTCGCAATGTGTTTTGTGATCGGACTTTCTGACCTGACGTTGAGCCTACCGCTGCAGTTCCAAAGTGCACCAAAAGGCTGGCAAAGGTAAAAAAAACAACAAAATAAAATCCGTCATCCTTAGCAGAGCTCGAGACATGGAAGCAAAACAAAGGCTGCTCTATTTTGAATGCAAACACATCCAAATAAAAGTTTCCATTTCGGGCACAGACACCTCGACAGCGCCTAGAAGGTTTTGAATTGCGCTGACCAATTGGATTGCGCTTCAAAGTCCCTGATGGCTCTTCAGGGCGCAACAAGAAAGGACCGAGCGATTGAGAGAGAAAACACACAATTCACCCGAGGTAATATGAAAACGATGGCAGCGCGATGTCATCTTTAATAGGTGTCGGCGGACTCCTTGCTTTCAGCGGCTAGCGCTCATTTAGAGATTACAACCTCCTAAATCCTGAGCGGCGTGCGGCGAACTTCCTCCGTTCCAACCAAGCCGCTCGGAGTAATCTGGAAAGTGCATCAAGCGCTCGAGCAGTTACCGCGCCATCAAAAGCATTGGATTGCAATCCGCCGCAGTAAATCTGCATGCGCACTTCCTCAGGCGAGGTCGGGGTCGATCTGATCAAAATGCATGATGGAGTGACGGGCCAAGTCTCGACACTGCCGTTTGCCTCAGCAGGCCTCCTTTTGTTGTTTTGTTGGGTTGTTGCTGCCAAAATTATTCGCTGTCCTTAAGCAGGGGGTGCAAAACTTGGTATTCAAACTAGATTTTCTGAAAAATAACAGAAGAAAAACGCACAAATGTGACATTATGCATCAAGTCAGCGAATCTCGAGCAATAACAGAGCATCTTATTTTGGTTTCATCATATAGTGCTGAGGTTGTAGTTTCTGATGGCTGTTTTGATTAAGGATCAAGCCCCGTGAATATTGGTTCAGAAAAAATAAAAAATCAGTGAGAACAGTTCCGCAAAATGTGGCATTGTCATTGTGGGCCACATCTGGCCCTCAGGCCTTGAGTTAGACAACTTGCCACAAAGGATGCCACATGCAATTTAGACTCCCTTAGATGGAGATCCTATCCTTGTGCAAGCCAGTGTGTTGCTTGGCTAGCGTTGGCGCTAATTCAGAGTCCAGGCACCCGGTGAGCAAAGCGTAAAAAGTGAGCAAATCCTAGAAAGGAGGCGGGGGGGGGGCAATAAAGCAGGAAAGAGGATGAAACGACTGCAAGAAGTTGTAACCATAAATCAGCTTGGTTCAGAGAATGAGATTTATGACGTCAAGGGAGGTGGCATTAGGCAGCTGAGAGTTACTAATGGAGAGGCATTAACTTCTTGTACCTGGCTGTCAGAGTGATACAGTTCCTCTTTGCGCCGGGAGGAAAAACTAGCCGCTGAGCTTCGAGCAGTCAGCGGTGGAAAAAGACATCCATGTCATCACTCTGGGAGAAAGTGGACGCCGTACTTCTTCTTGGAAAGAGGCTTAACTCTTTCGAGTCGGCCTGGTCTGACTGCTCATGAAAAAGTACAAACGTGTGCTTACGGCTCCAAAAGTGAAAATGATGAATTCGAAGGCGGCGCTGTGAAAACATATCAAAACCAAAGTCCCTTCTCCAAACATTCCAGGACCCATTTGAGCGCCCTCCCCTTTATTTATTTTTTTAATTTCTCCTCATGCATTTTAATAACGGCCTTCTCTTATAAATATTCCAGCATATCCTTAACACAGACCAAAAACAACAAGGCCGAAAACAGGGCGCTCTGTGTTCATTATAATATGCCGCGGCCAATCATCACGTTAATTAGCAAGCCCGCCACCGCCGCCATGGCAGGATGACGGAGTGGCCTGGTCGCCAGTGAGGGCCCAGAGTCAGAGGTTGAAAAACTATTTGGGGTCTCCCATCTATCTTTGGCTGCGTTCAGTGCAATTGCCCCATTCTTGTCATGCACGTGCAGGGGGGCTCTCGGCGGGCCCCTGCGGGACACCATATTCGTCACTCATCGCTGCCACGTTGATAACATCCTCGGCTTTTCTCCTTCAAACAAACGGACACACACACACACAGACCATAGTCGGCTTCCAAATACACACACTCGGTGATCCTTTTGTGATTTGCAGATGTCTAACAGGAAGTTGTTGAGGAGTGTATGAAGCCCGGTTTCCTTCCTACCCAGACGGCGTTGGACTCGGGCCAACGGCTCTTTAGCGCCCTCTGTTAGGCCAAATCTTGTACTATCTTCAAGTCCAAAAGCTTAACCTCCATCTCAACAGCTGTCCCCTGATGTATTCAGCTCGGCGACTGCACATGTGGGGTGGTGGTGGGGGTGGGGGGGAGGGGGATCCTCGTTTGCATATCAGGATGGCTGATTAGCAGGGCAACATGCGTGAGCACAACCCCTCAGGAAAGAAGAAAGAATGGCGAGGGGGGGACCCAAGTTAATAATGGCGTATTGCACAAAATCGGTCATAGGCGGCATACATCAATAAACAACAGCGTTGCCGTTTGAAATATTCAGCAGTTTTTTTTTTCCCCATTTACAGTAGAAGGAGACAGAAAGAAAACATAAATATATAATTGAATGATTGGCCTTCGGGTCAAATGCAGCTGCTTTGAGTTTGGGTGCAGTTGGGATACTCCAGATGTCGGAATATTTTAGCTCCATTATGCATCCACTGGCGTCGATAGACTTGATGTATATTTCTTATGTTCTATTTGAGGATACGAGTATAAAACACAAATGTTCACACGTAGCGACAACTCGACACCAAAAATGATACAATGGATGTGTTAACAATTTTATTGGTGAATATTTTGGATATGCCATCTGCACCCCATGTTAGTGTAGCTTGGTTCATAATTTAGAATTATTGATGAAATTTTTTTTTCGTTGCTCGCCCCTCCCCCCCCCCCACACACAATGAAACATCTGCCTTTAAATGGCTGCTATCCTCACACAAAGCTGCTGCGTCAAGGCCAAGACTGACACAAAAAAAGACCTACTCCTCACACGCTACTACATTCATCATAACCGAAGCACCCTCGAGAGTCATCCGATCGCAACGTATAGCAAAAAGCAGGATGTCGTGACCATGGTGTCAGGCGATGGCCGACTGACAGGAGGCTGGAAACTGGTGAGGGGGGGTTGGCTGGGGGGGGGGGCGTCATTTCTTTAGCCGTCACGCTAATCGCCAGATGAAGCATCCCGATGTCTGCTTGTTCTTCCCGCCGAGTGCCACTTAAGTTTGTTTGTTGCGCTCCGAGAGCCTTTTTTTTTTTTGCGAAGTTTACCTTAAAGTGGAGATGAGCTACCCAGCGTTCGGGATGATTAGTAATTGCTTTCACATGATCGCGTTGCTCCAGTGTGCTCTTAAATCACTGTGCCTTGGAAATTGATAAGTGCCCCAATTTCGGCGCCACGCAAACATGAAGCAGAATTATAATAATGTAATCTTTGCCTGGCTCAATTTAAATAAATCATACCGGAGTGATATCAGAAAAGAGCCAAAGGGGTAACTGAAGCCAGCTTTGGTATTGACAAATGGGGGCGCCCGGGTGGGGGGTTGTGGACTGACTTTATTTCATTTGCCACTGGGATGGTGCCTCTTTAAGAATGAAAACCACAAATTGCTCCCAACAATTCCTTTACCTCTGGAGCTGACCACTTTAAAATTGGCCCGGTCGGAGATTATAAATACGGCTATTTGATGGCTCTGTTATTACGCCCCGAGAAGGGGGCCGGAGGGGGGGGCCGGTGGGGTAGGGGAGCTTTGTGGCTGCAAGGACGGATGGTTTCTCTTGATGTGGCTGAGAGCTTTGAGCTTCCACGCCGCACACGTTTGGTGTGCGGCAACAGGAGATGGCTTCCAAATGGAGACCAAACGTACGTGCCTGCGTGCGTACTCCAGTCAACAGTGTGAGGTGACGCGACGCAAACGGTAAAGCAGACTGATTGTCACAAAACGTTGTGGCGACATAGAAGGGGCGTGGAAAGAAGAATTTTGTTGTATCGTTAGAAGTGGGCAAAAATATCAATTATTATTATTATTATTATATTACATCGTCATTTGTTATGACACAGTCGTTACAGTGGCGGATACCGATTTCCCGATTGAAAACTTTTTTTTTTTTTAAGCCATTGTCATTCTGCAAATGATTCATATTTTGTGTGTCGCCCCATCTCACTCAATTTCCAGTAGACAGAGTCATGAAGTGGCCTCTCTCTCATTTCTACGCGACGAGGTCAACAACAGAGTGACAAAGTCAAACAGCGACCGGCCAAACGAGTCACAGCAGGGATCTTTTTACAACTTAACGGGAAGTGTTTTTGCTCGTTTTCCCTCCCTCTTTCTTCCTCCTCCCTCGCTTTGTATCCGGCCACCTTCGCAAGTACGCATTTCTGCCTCTCCTCCTGCCGTTGCGGCTTGTTGCCGCGAGGCTGACTCAGCCCTCGACGTCTATTCTCGGACCCCGACGGCCGCTCCAACGCCATAAACCCCGTCTTTTGTTCATGCCGCCTTTTTTGCCCCCCCCCCCCCCCCTCCTCTCTCGCCGCTTGACCTGCCAACCGATGAAGTGTAAGCACACCACTTGAGGTCAACGAAATGAGTTTATGTTTCTCTAAGTGCGTGGGCCACTCCAGGGGAACATGATAGGGCACAACTGCAGAGGCCTAACATAGAACTTAAGAAAACAAGATGACCACAGCTATGTTGATGTATTCCTGCGCCTTTGGGTCAAGACAAGATGTGCAGATGTTCTTTAGGGTAGTGGTGGTGGTGATGATGAGGAACCACCTCATTACTAACCAGCCCGGATGTTTTAGAACTCCAGTGCTGTGATCCATGATTGCCAAAGGGGAGGGAGGAAAAAAAAAAATCCCAAGGGTGTATTTGGATTGTGCATGACTATTATATGACCCCCCCCCCCCTTTTTTTTTTAGGTCAATACATAAAGGTTGTTAAGCCTGCATGATTTGACACAATTCAAATTATTTGTGTGTGTTTGTTACAAGTTAGGGTGTCATGGCAGTGTAAATAAAGAATAATAATATAATGATAAGAATTTAAAAAAAAATGATATAGACATTAAGTTAGAGTTATACACTCATACCTGCGATGTAAATCCAGCCTAAAAATATAAATGCTGAATAGCTTTGCCCGTTGAAATATGATCAAATAATGTATTTTGGGCGTAGCCGTAATCGAGTTAATGTATTTGTGCTGCGGTGTTTTTCCAATATTATGTCATTCCATTTAGCTTTTAGCAGGTTTCGGTAGCGTGGTGGCTCGCCTTCTCGTACTCTTGAAGCATCTGGCTGATGTTAGCGCCAATGATTTCGCTGCAGAAGATTCATTCAAATCAGCACCTGCGGTTTGAACGCAAGCTTTTGTCCGCAATCATTGTTGTCCCATCGTCACTGGACTTCGATGTCATTGATTCTCTAAGTCAGGCGTGGGCAAACTGCGGCCCGGGGGCCACAAGCGGCCCGTTTAAGTTTTAATCCGGCCCGCCGAACTTGAAAAAAAATTAAATGAATAAACCTTGTTAATGTTTTATTTTCTATATACTCTGGTGTGCCAAAGACGTATATGGAATTCACTGTAAAAATGACTCAGCAACTTTGTTAGCATAGGTGGTTTGACTTTTAAATATAGCATGCTTTGCTTTATGTTTCCTCGTGAAGAAGCGTATGCGGGATTTTTTTTTTTTCTTCCCATTTTGGCGCACGTTGTCACAAAAGGCTGCTTTGCGGCCCACAAAATGGCCACTGAGCCAATATAACAGTGTTCCGCACTGTCTTCGTCTTTCAAATAAATACGGCAAGAAGAACGCCTCTCCAGTTTGCAAGCTGCCTGTCTGTGGTGCTGTCATCCTCCTTTTTTTTTTTTGAGATGCGAGATAAATTCAAAGCGCCTTTCATATTAGTGGCGGGTGGCAAAGCGTAAACTGGAACCATCTGCCAGAGCGGGAAAGCTGAAAGGTAGAAGCGCTCGCTGTTGTCGGATGCCCTCGCTGCTTATTACTGGCGCTGAGAGAAAATAACAAGACAGAGAGAACAAGGAATTCTGGAAAATAGCTCAAGGTATTATCTCATCTGAGAAGGACGCGAAAACCAACGGGGCTTTCAAGCGTTCTCCACCCGGTGCAACGCAGACGACAGAAAGAAATTAGGAACTCCAAGTGGGAATGATTGATGGGATGCCTGAGGATAGAAAGCGAGCGTGTGCGCTTCGCAGAGTTATGCTGACACAAAATGTTCACGAGGGTGTCAGCAGGCTGTGCTTTTTGATAGCCGACATGCTGGATGGATTCGGAGTTTGAAATCTTATATGTGTAATGCACTTCTATTGGTTATGTAAGACCTAACGCGTGCCAGCCGCTAATCTAATGATGAATATCTGGAGCCGACTTGGTCAAAGGTTTTTTTTTTCCTATTGAGGTGTTTTGATTTTGAGCAAAATCTCTAGATGGTATTACCCAGTGAATTAAAGGCGATAGTGTTGTGAACGACAGACTATAAATCATCCTGCTGCAATGAAAAAAATGATTAAAATCTCCATTCATAATCCCAAGGAGGAAGGCATTGTTGTAATATAAGCGGACAAGGCTGCGCGGAGATGCCAACCGTCCCGATTTCAACGAAAAAAGTCAATTTTGCTATGCTTAGATTTATTTTTAAACAGAGCAAATTTATTGCTCAAATTGCTCCGTGCATTTATTTTTAATCTGGTCGAACTTCAGCCATTGTGGAGTGGCCTTGTTAACCGCTACGCCGATGGAAAAAAAAAAATCACATCAATCACGAGAAGTCTTAAAACGATTTTGATTGAACGAAGCGCCGTGGGAGGCCCAGATGAAGAAAGCACATTTGCCTCGCTCAGCAATTAAAACGTAGCCATAGAAGCAGAGGCTTTTGCGAGAGACACAGACCACCGCCTCTGCTTTAATTGAAACAGGCCCTCCAATCCGACGGCAACAGCCGCATTTATTTATTTTCCAAGACGTTTAACATGTCTGTGATCTTTGTCTCGCGGCACTAATCGCTCCTTCCGACAGGAAGACCCAGAGTCCATGGCTAGTTTATGTACAAAGAGATTTGAATCGGAGGCCCGATCTCCTGAGCTGGACTTTATGGAAAATATGGAAAAAGTATGAGCGTCTTTTGACAACGCAGGATAATCCCCGACTGTTTTGCTAAGGTCGGTAAATATTTAAAGCGCTTGCTGCCCCGGCGGTAAACTGTTGGAAATTGCCCTGGCCGAATGCTCGCCAAGCGGTGTTGTTTGCCCACGTTTCTCCAGCACATTACATCATGAGAATATTTGTTTGGGAGTTTGATGAGGGGTCTTGGAAAACCCGCAAGAATGCACAAAATTGCCCATCCTCTTTGGCCTGGCGTTCGCTCGACAAGAGGCTGGAAATAGGAGAAAGCGCTGGGTGAAAGGAATGTAATTATGGTGTGTTGGGTGATCTTTTGTGCGGACGATGCTCAGATCACGTCAGCTTTTACGATTATTGTTCTTATCGTCCGAAAGCAATATGTCGTATCACGTGATCCAACGTGACTGGGTGCAGTACCTGGATTGGCCTTTGAGAGTCAGTGATGAGTCATACTGCCTGCCGGAATTTTCGGAATTTTCTTGATCATTCTTCGTCTGAGATCGGCGGGCAGTAGGACTTTGGTTTCGAGGGAGGATTTACAATGACAAATCTTTTGAATTAAAGTCTGGAACCACTCAAAAGTCTCATTTTGTGGTGCTTAATCAACCGCAACAGTTTTTTGATACTGATTCCTCCTGTTTTAGTGCTGTTTATGGATGCTTAATATCAAATAAATAATAAAAAATAAAAAATAAAATAAATAATAAAAAATAAATGAATGGAAAACAAAAATTGTCTTTGTAAGTCAAAGAATTTAATTCACTGTTGTTGTTGTTTTTTTAATTACTAATAATGATGATGGCACCATATTTATTGTGCTAAACTCAAATATTTGTTTGGTTTTAGGCTCTCTTATTTTATCAATATGACTGAACTGTCGCAAAATGGCAAATATTTAGGTCATGCTAAAATGAAATAAAATACAAAAGGTTTGGAAAACCCAGAACAGAACATTGAAACATTTGACAATTTTAATATAATCTAATAAATGTACTGTAATACTGCCAGTATAGCCTCGAGGTATGATACTTTCAATTTTTTATTTATTTATTTTTTGTCTTGAAATCACTCCCATGCAGACGCCAACAGTCTGCGCTGGGTAGAGGGCGGGCGAGCCCAGCCGATGGGGGCCACATGGATGAGTACGGCCTGGTGAGCCAGACAGTTACGGATCGCTTGCTTTTAATTAGCGGCTTCGCATGCAGCCCGTGTGGAGCTGTGAGCCCACCGCAAACGCACGGGAGATGTCACATCCCGCCCCGCCACCCTCTCCTGTACCGCCCCCCCCACCCCCCAGTCCTCCCGCTCTCTCTCAGGCTCCGGCATTACTGCAGCGTCTCGAATCAACACAATACCCAATGTGCGCGCCAGACCCGCAGCAATTAGCTTCTAAGGTTCCCCCCGATTTTTTTTTTTTTTCCCTCTCTGCGCCGTCTCTCTTTTCTTTTTAATGTCAGAGCTTGGAAAGGCTCAATATAATCAAGTCAAGAAAAGTTGATGCTGTTTAGAATTCCATGTGTTTCCAGAAAGCCAGGCTGCGCAGTGAGGCTGCATGTACCATCCTGCTTACAGTGTTTGGGTGGGCGGGAGGTTGTTGGAGTAAGGGGGGGGGGCAGGGGGGGGTCGGCCTAGCAGACACCCCGGCTCCGAAGCAATAGACTGGCCGACTGGTGTTTCTAAACACTGCTGAAGCCGTTCTCCCGTCACTCAGCGCGCATGCCGTGTTCCAAATTCCCCCCCCGCCCCCCACCCCTTACACGCGTTCCTCAGCCCCCCCCCCTCCCTTTTTTTTTTTTTCCTTCGACATCCAAGACTTTTCCCAAGTTTCAGCGGTTGATCGTCACCTCGCTTCTGAGGTCTGTTCAAAGACTGCGCTTCCAAACGCTTGGCGCCTTCTCTGCCGCTCAGACATTTCAAATGACCGCCGCGCCACCCCATGACAACGACCTGGTCATTTTGGCCCAGTGAAAAAAAATGTAAAAATCACAAGTGACGCATGAGTTTAATGGTTAAACTTATTACGCACATGGGAGGTTTTAAAATCCTGCAAATATGGTGAATTTAACTGAGGAAGTTGGTCCACTTGAGGATGCTGAGCAGTTTTTAGGTACAGTATTGCTACAATTTCAACTCACTTCACTCAAATTAATTGATCAATCATGTGTATAACTCTTGTTTGAAATATAATATTATTATTTTCCCCTGACTTTTGTATTCCCATCTTGGGCTCTACAGTGCAGTGGTGCCTTGAGACAAATTTTTCAAGAGCCGAGCTGTTGTTTGACCGACTTTTTTTACCCTTTTCCATTCATACATGCGTCGTTATAACCTTTAAACAACTGAACACAATCGGTGGCGCGACTCATCTAGACGGCGATAACAATTCTCACGTGCATATATTTATCCTATGCGAAAAACTTTCAAAGTGTAGGCTGAGTCTCCAAATTTGATTAACTTCAGTTAATTTGAGCTCAGTCACGCGTGCGTCGGACTGTAAGTGTCACTTACTCGTGATACTTCACAATAACCAATGAACAGCCATCGTCAGATGGGGGCCGGACTTTGATGTCCGTACTGCCGTTCTATTGGCGTTCACTAACGAGTCCGTGTGGAAAGAAGAGCCGAGCGATCCAAGCTACGAGAGTGCTCCGAAACGGCCTTCGCTCGGGGCCCCGTCGCCATGGGAACCAAAATCAGATTTGAAGGCTGCATTCGAAAGCCGTGAAACTTTGACGAGCAGACGAGTCGCACCGTAAGTCATGTGGCTGACAAATCTGGCCTTGGGAGGAATTTGGACACAGCTTGAGAGTGCTAACGTATTCGCACCTGCAAGAGTTCAGGCGGGAAATAAGGCTATGTTATGGGGTTCCAAAAAAAAAAAAATGCACGGGTGGATGCGGCCGCCTCATCTTTGTGGACGTAGCTGCAATGGCGAATAGAGGCGGGCTTGTCCTCTGTCAGGCTTGCGTTGCGCCAGAAGGGGAAGCCTTTTCACGGCTGGCTGACGAAACCTCAGCGTGTAGCGTTCTAACCCTACGACCACTGTGGGACCATGAGGGTCCCAACCGGTTAAGAATAACAAACCCTCATACACTAAAGTATCCTTTTAGTTCATAGTTTCTTCAAAAAAAAAAAAAAAAAAATGAGAGCAGTCGTAGTGCATCACTGTCATTTGTCATTTTACCTTCTGTGTCAGCATGTGAATCCCCAAATGACCTTTCGATGCTTTCAGTAATTAGATTTTGGGGTATTTCCCGGATCCCAAAGTGCATAATCCCACTGCCCTAATTAATAGTCTAATCATAAGAGCTGTTTTTCTTGGCCTGATTCACGGCTAGAAATATGAGCTGTTGCTATGTTCGTATAACGATGGCTTTCTTGTTATCAAGCCAAGATCTGCAAATAAATATAATCACAGCAAGGGATATGTGATATGTAAATCGTATGAAGATAGATTTTATATTATAAAAAAAAAAAATGGTCATGTGCACAGTGGCTTTCTCTTTTTTTTTTTAAATTTTTAAAAAAATTTTTTAATTTTATCGACAAAAGTGGAGTGTAATTTCTTAGCATGCCATTTGCTGAAGCCCTAATGCCCGTTAATGGATTTCCCTTGTTCCTATCATTTGTCTTTTAAATAAATCCGCCCTTCATGCGGGACGGATGGTCAGCAAACGTGGCGCTATTAATCCACGTCTGCAGTCTTAACAAATGAGGCCGTGCGATCATATGGAAACAATCTGGCTCGTGCCCTCGGAGAGACAGAAAACAGAGCCAAATGAAGAACATCCTTTCTCTTAAGGCCTGTAATTTGTTTTTATTACCTATTAGGTAAAACACCTCATTTATCACTGTCAGCGCTGCGCACAGAATGATAGCTGTCCGCATGTAAATCAGCTAATGCCATGTATGGCTCAGAATTAAGTGGGCCCTTTCTTATGAAATGCTCCACTCTGTGGGCTCAGTGACCCAGCGAAGCCACCCACGACCAGACGTTTTTCTTTCACTGCGCTGGAAAAGCGAGCGGGAGAACACTTAAAACGCAACTGATTAAGCACAGACCTAACTGTGTTTCACTCAGCCTCGTTCGTCTTAGCGCGTGCAATGTGCTATGAGCTGCAAACTGCTGGAAATTCGGAAAAACTTGGAGTGTCGTCCCGAACTTTTTAAGATTCTGACAGTGTTAGAAATGAAGATTCAACGGAATGGAGCGTCATAATCGGATTTTCAAATATTTTTCGAACCATGCAGCTACTTTGGACTTTGCGACATCCTGACAGAGATGGTGCAAGCAAGAAATTTAGAACAATGCAAAAAGAATACATCATATTGGGAATTTGGTAATCATTTAAAGGAGGCGGAGCCAACTCATTCTCATTTACTGCCATTGACGGCTAAAGACGTCAAAGATTCATTAAAAAAAATTTTTTTTTTTACTCTGCTGGTAATGAATGAGTTCATATTTTTTTAAACTATCTCAGTGGTCGGCCATTTTGCTGCTCACAGTTGCTCAGCAATTACGGCTCGGTGAAAACGGGTGCAAATCCTATATAAGCATAATTTAAATCAGTTTTCCTCAAATTCTCTTTATCCTTCAACGATCAAATTGCCGCGGGAAAATTCAAACCGTACGACTGATAGCATCATGTATCATCTAAATTACAATTTGCCAACCCGCGCAACCCCTTTAACACCCGAACAAAGCTTCCGCAAGAAAAACTCAAAGGAATCCCAGATTAGTCAAACTATGCTGCGTGACAGAGTTGGCACATCTCACAATTTAGAAGTCGCCGATCTTCAAGAAATACGGTCTTGACCCTAAATTCAGTAAATTACTTTGTAAAGACAATTTTTTTTTCCTCTTCCATTTTATTCATCATTTGTGAATCCATTGGTTTTAATCTCACGTCTGTGTCGAAGCGCATTGCACCGCCTCCTGCTGCTCAGCTCCACACTTCACATCATAAATAAGACCTTTCAGAGTATATTTAGGCCGTCTCCCGAATAGAACTGGCAACTTTATTTCTCTCTGACAAGTCTAAATATTGTTTTGTCCGTGAACGCCTCATGTAGCGTTGCCTTTGCGGACGTGGGGGGGCTCGGCGCTTCAAAATCTCGCGTCCGGTGCACATCCGCCTGCCAGCTCGTTGACCGTGTGGCTCGCCATGCCATCACAAGCAACCCTGAACTTGCTACAGTACATTCAGCGCGATGAATGACCCGACCGGTGCCAAGTAACACAAGTTGAAATTGACGATACGGAACCGTCCAGCACTTTTTGTTCGAGCATATCTGTCAGTCTGGCAGCCGACTCGTTCTCTTTTATAGCCGCCAGTAAAACGTCGAGTGGCCGTGGTTGCGCTCGCACGAACAATAGCAGGATTGTGCTGCCGCTGCTCGTCTCTTTTTCTTTTATTTTTCAAGCGTTTGTTATTCTCACTCAAACGGGCAGGCTGGCTCCACAAGCAGGGGCCGCCGCCGCGTCTCGGAACCCGGGGCCCTTGCAGGCCAGGAAAAACTCGATGGAGCCAGACGGATAAAAAAAAAAGAAAACTACGCGCCGACGCCATGCAACTTCCAATCTGGATCCTGTCAGGGGGACATCAAGGGAACACCCGCAATGCAATCTCCAAGCGTCTCCCCTTCCTTCTTCTTCTCTCGATACGTCTTACAGATGACTGAACCATCGCCAAATGCTCCCAAATCCCCCCCCCCCCCCCCACCTCTACTCTTGTGTCTGTGTTTGGAGCCTCCCGTTATGGATTTGGATCAATTTGCGAAGAAATGATAATTATCCTGTCAGATTCAATTGATGCATGATGATGTAAGAAACAGGAAATGTAATAAACATCAGCGGAATCCTGGCTTCTTTGATTGGGAGCAGAATTAAATCCCAGGCCGAAAGCTCGGAACGGTTTGCCGGTTCTGTGCCATCCCCGCTGAGAGGCCTTCATGCCTTGCCTCATGCCGCGGAATGCGTCTTAAAGTGTAATGCGGCACGTAATTACCAAATTCCACATTCAGCTTGGAGACGTTATCATTTGGAACGTGGCTACATGAGAAATTATTCGTGTGGCGTCTATCCGGTGAAGTGGACTTTCTGTGAAGGTTTAGGAAAAGGAAGAAATGCAAATGCGCTTTGCCTCTTCTGCATACCTTTAACAGATTTAAACTTAAAAATTCAGATTTTATAGTATTCCTTGGCCCCTCTTCTCACTTTCACGCAGAAGAAATTTTCTGAACGACCCATCGACTTCAAGGATGAATTTAAAAAATTATGTCACATCTGAGCGCGATATACCGTTAAAATGCGTAGCTATGCCGATTTAATATAACGGAATGAACTTGAAAAAAAAGTTTCTATTTCCTAATTGCAACATATACCAGGACTAGACATCATGTTATCGTCCAAGTTACTTTCATGATATTCAATTTTAATTATCGAGTATTAATCCTGTCCCTAAAAAACGTACCAGTTGAAAAACGTCCGGGTCCAGTGATTGGCTGCAACGCCAATCCGTCCTTTTGGCTCTCATACGACAGAGCCTGATTCCTGTCGGACTGCGCTTTGTCGCCTGGATTTGTTTAACCCCGGAGATCAACCTTCAGACGGGAGCATGTGTGCAGGTAATGGCTGCCAGATGAGGCCAAGCCGGCACTCCCGGAGACCTCGCCGATACTGCGAAGACGAAGAATGAGCGCTCACATGTGCGAACAAATACAGGAACTGTTCTGGGAGACAACTGTGCAAATAGAGCAAGTCGACTTGGGGTGACTTTTTTTTTTTTTTTTTTTTTTAAGAAATGTTGATACAAAGCTGGACTAATGCGAGGCGCCGTTTGCTGATGTGATGTCACTGCGGCTTTAAAGCCGTCTGGCCGCGAATGGGCCAAAGGTGAGTTTGCTCCGGTGGAGTCTGGACATCGGGCTACCGCAGTCTCGCTGGATGAACGGTCACCCTGTAATGAGGAGCTGATGCGACTCTCATCTTGCGTCTTCATTCGCAAAGCAAACAAATAAACGTCGGAGATTAAACATCGGGGTGCATCTTTGGCACTTGCCGCGACCACCCAGCAGGCCACAGTGGCTCCCAAATTTAGCAGACTCCCACATAGTCAACAAAAACAAGGCGACGTTGCCAGGGGTGTATTTAATTAATTGGGAATATGTTGTCGGGGCTAATAGTCTCATTGGAAAAGCAGCGGTATCTGATTTGAATCTTTTTCACGCCATGCGGCTAAAAGTAATTCCTTCCTTGAAATGTCATCATGTTCTACGCCGGTCGCCATGGCTGTGAATTAATTCGCTCCCCTCCGCAGCCCAGGCGGTAAATATCCCAGTAGTGTGTAGCTTGGAGAGGATGAAGAGTGCGCCGAATGATTGAATTAAAACCCCAGCGTTCATGATTTTGAAAAAAAGGCCTTGAACGTCTCAAAAACGCGCGGCAGGGGAGGAACGGCGAGAAGCTTGACTGGCAGCTTCGTGTTACAGAAAGTGCGCGTTTCTGTTTGGATCCAACTTACCCTCGTCGTCTGACAAACGTTAACATTAAAAAACAACTTGGATGCGAATCTCGGTACGGATCCAACCTACCTCAAGCCTGGATCGCATTTGGTGAAAAACTTGGGTCCGACAGACCCCCCATCAGCTTTTACTCGTAAACGACTGAATGATCCACATTATCGCTTTTGTTGACTTGACCTGAGCGGTCGCCAGGGAACTGGGCCTACGACAGGAAGCGTCTCCACATCAACGACCGTACGGGATAATTTACCGCGGCAACCCCCTCTGCTCCAACAGCAAGAACAGAACAAACAAGACCCAGGGGTTTGATAAAGACGCCGGGTGATGAAAAGGCTACCAGAATTTAACCCCTCCTTCTCCCTTTTGTAAGCCAAACACGTGCACCTGGACTTGACACAGTCCACTTTCCTCTTCCTGTTAAACCAGCGCCCACCCGACCGACCCCCTTTTCCCTCATCGGTAAAGGGGGGCATTCAAGCGTCGGAGCCACCTGGGGCAGCAGCAGCAGCAGGTTGAGAGAAACGCCGGTGAAGTCAGGCTCTGGAACATGTCTGCGGGCAAATTACTCTGCCGCTACTGATTAGTCGGGCCAACTTCTCACCTGGCAAACTCAATATCACCGCATGACACCACCACAACAAGAGGGAGCGCTCGCCGCACTTACGAGGTGTGAAACTTCAGCTTGTCAACGGTGACTCTTATTGAGGGGTCTTCCTTGAAATGGGACAGATTGTGGAAAAGTCGTACCTTGAATTACGAGGACGCCGACTTGCGAGTGTTTTGAATTACGAGCTTGGTGATTCGCAAATTTCAACTCATCTTTATATACTTTTTTAGCGCTTTTACAAGAGCAACAAATGTGTGAAAGTATTAAAAAAAATACTGTAAAACTATGAACACAAGTTTAGTTCATCAAAGTCTGGTGTAGCTTTACTTATTCACTACCAGCCAAGTAAAAAGAAAAATTAAATTGGATCTTTGACGTCTTTAGCCATCAATGGCAGTGAATGAGTTGATGTTAAAGTAATAGAGAACAATAAAACGGACTTACGTTGATTTTGGGAGGTTGGAGCCAATTAATGGCATTTCAATTCAGAGATGCACAAGTAAATAGAGTTCCGAGCCGGAATGTAACTGAAAAAATAAAATAAAATAAAATAACTGAACAGCATGAACTAGTAAGACAATATGTCCAAAACACCGGCAACAAAAGTTACACAACCCACTGTTACATTGTATAAATGCAGAGTTAGTTGTATACGTTTTTAAAGTGTGCTTGGCCAAAACGTAGGCACAAAACAAAAAAAGGAGTACACAGCAACCGGGCGTCAGAAACATTTTGTGAGCAAGCAGCAGAAAAAGTCCCGACTGACGTTTCTGCTGCAGCGTACATAATAATTAAGTCTGACCACGCTTTTCCTCTTCGCTCTTCCTCGTCCTCCAGAAATAGACGCTTCTATTCCTCCACCCTCTGGCTGCCTCTGCCTTTTGTCCAGGGTTACGCTCATCACTCTCCAAGCACTGGCATTAATATCCCCAACACTGTTGGAGTTTGTAGTCCAATATATTTCGGCTTTTTTCGAATGTCCGTTGTTTAAAGTGAAAGCCTGTGGACATGTCTCTCTCACCCCAAACACGCAATTTGCCTTTCGGTTTTTGTAGATGATTTGGGCAGTGTCCGTTCAGCTTGCTGTGTCTGTCAGAGTGTGTGTGTGTGTGCGTGGGTGTGTGTGTTGCGGCATTATAACTAACACTACATGCTACAGCAACGTAGGTTCTTGGTTTTGGAGGTACATAGTTTTTCCTTTTTAAGATTGACATATAAAAACTCTTGCAGCACTGATTTTTTTTTTCTTTTACGCGAGTAAAAAAAAATTCCACCTGTTGCTAGAGCTAACCCTTAATTCATAAATATTACAATATATTATTATTATTATTATTATAAATAATAATAATAAGTAGTAATAATTTTATTTATTTTTAATAATAATAATTTTATTTATTATTACTATGAGCTAAAGATAAAAGCAGAATTTTTTTTTTTAAAAAGTTTACTAAAAATTTGTTGATCAGTGTTACTTAAAAAATGTGCGTAGATCTTTGTCAACCCGTACCGATCAGCTGAAAGTTACATGATTGGCAACGATTTCCGATCACATGATCGGGTCAAGACACAGTGTCCCTGCAAGTGTGTGAAATAGAAGTTGTGTGCGCCAATTTTCTGGTGTGTCTGAGCGAAAGAGGATATTAAAATGCTGTCAACACTTGTCCAATGGCGTTTTTCTTCCTGTTCTTCTCGTAGGAGGCTTGCTTATTATTGAATGGCGTCTCTGTGAGCTCAGCAAAGGCGGGAGGACATCTTATTAGGAGGTTAACAAAACACTCATCAGCTAATACCGCTTGTAATTGCAACGGCGGTGAGGAAACGCAGCATGCTAACACCCGGTATGGAAACAATCTGACAATGCAAACACTTCACGAAAGCCACAATGCGTGTGCGTGGAAGTGTGTGTGTGTGTGCTTGTGCAGATGGCGGGTGTGCGAAGCGTCAAATTGGAGAGGGGGGGGTGGGGTACGGCGTGAGTGCACATCTGGAGGGAATTTATGGCATAATTCCGTCTATTATTGCTGCGGTCGGTGCTTAAGGAGCGCGCGTACAATTAGCGTCCACTCGGCGAGGCTACAAATGGCCCCTGGCCTAAACTAATAAACTGTGCTGGAGAGCGCAGGATTCATTTGAGGTTATCATCATCATCATCATCATCATAAGAGGGGTCTCTCCTCTAACACGCTCTGTGATGTTGACTCGTCATCAATAGGGAACATTCTACAGTTTGATTATCGGCACGTTACTCGACTTGTTAGTAAGAGCTAAAATCTTATGGGCCGCGGAGTAGAAGTGAAGAAAGGTGACAAAGGTCACGGCTAGCGATGTTCTTTAGGTTGTCTAACTCAACCCGTTTGAGATGCCAATGCAAAGTTTAGTGTTGCCGTTGTTCTTGTTTCCCTCAATGAGAAAATGATTGATGCTGCATTTACAAAAACACGCAGTGGATATAAAAGGTCTGCACACCCCTGCCAAGTTTTTGTGATATATTAAAATTAAAAAAAAAAAAAAAAAAAAAAAAGAGTACCGTTATAGCTCTCATAACCATGATAAATAATCACAAGAATAAAATGACTCCTATTACAAAATTGTCAGTCGAGTTCAGTCCAATCTAATAGCTCCTCTTGCTTTCGAGTGAACTTGCTGTTGTTGTTTTTTTTTTCCTTCAATGATTATTGATGAGGCGTTGGAGGGTTAAGATCTCAGCTGGGAAAAGTGAGCGCCGCGTGTGATTTAGGAGCTTCTAACAGCTCTGGCTAAAGCAGCTCGTAAACCACAACAATAAAGCGCTGCCGTCCGTGACCCGCCCTCTTCTTCACTTTCGGGGTCAAGTAGCTACACGTGTCGGGTTCGTGACCTCTAACCCCACCCCCCTCAGCCATCTTATGTCACTTTTTCTTCCCTGGTTCTTTGTCACTGATCCTTCACACACACACACACACACCCCCACGCGCGCACACCCACACGCACACACACACTTCCTTTAAAGCGCAGGCGTTTTTGTCCGTGGCCAACATAAAACATTAACTCTAAAGGCAATGTAACATGTGAAATCACGTATAAAGTTACCTACTAGCTCACCACTGTTTAAATTAAAGCTTAAAACTGTCATACACTCGGCTGATTGAAAAAGTCTTGCATTTGAGAGAAAAATCAAATAATAATGAAATATAATTAAAAACAAAACATTGCAGTGACATTGCTGAATCTATCGTGGAATATCCCCCATTCATATTCACATGAACAAAACCAAAATGCGATTCAGAAGCAATGTGGAATTAGCAACATTTCTCCCAAATAGTTATCATCTCTCTTTTTTCAAATTGATTTTACATCCCAACAAATAAAAAAAACTCTCCATTGGGAATAAGTCATACTGCTACTGATGCTTCCGTGGCTAACATTGGCTTCTTACAGTGCTCATGCTAACGTAGCATTGGTAGCACCGCTATTCTTTCACTTTGATGATCACGCAACGCTAATTAAAACCACCTGAAATTTTTATCACGCTTTTATTGGTCGACCGGAAACTGTTTCATCCCGTTTATTTCTGTGGCCCAGTGTGATCTAAATATAAATATGTTGGGATGGTCGGAATAAGGTGATGAGTAATGCACTTGTGGTTTTACCCACTTGTTTTTTTTTTTTTTCTTCTGCTGCTGCAATGCTTTGTCACCCTTCCTGTAAATGTGTGCATGTGTGTGCGTGCTTGTTTATATTCCGGGCTGTGCCTGTGTTTTTGTCTTTTTGACTATTTTTACAAGGCTTGGAATGTCTAGGCAAAGAAAAAAAAAAAAGTGCTTTCGGATTCACAAAGTATTTATTCTTTTTCTACTGTTGTGAAAAAGGCGGTTAAGGCGGTTATATGCTTGCAATGTATGTGTTTCGTCACGGAAATAAGTAATAAATGCAGAATGTTGTGCTCTTTTATGATGTCAAAATTAACAGGCTGAATGGTGATTCATTATTTCTAAGTTTGCGTATCCGCTAAGGTTTTTATCATTTCAACATTTCGTTTTAGAAACCTGAAAATTGTGAATTTTCCAGTTCCATAGCGAATACATTTGAGAATGCTGCTTTTATGAAATGATAGATAAAATAGGTCGGCTCAACATGGACCGGCTCTCCAAGAATAAGCTCAGGTGGTAAAAGTTGAGTATTGTAACATACTATTTGTACTTTGTTACTTCCCATCACTGGAAATAAATTGCCCGTTAATTCCATTAAGTGACGTGTTGAATTGTGCGTCACGCCATTTTAGAATGTACGCCGTGTGGTGATGCGGTCGCAGTGACGACCACACGACAAGCAGGAAAGACCGCAGAGAGAGAGGAAATAAGCATTGAAACAAGGTAGATCTACCACAAACTGAGGGGAAAAAAAGACATTTTAATCAATACTTTCTGTGACCCTTGAGACAATTTCTGCTTTTCTTCTCATGTGAGCAGAATAATTTTAACTTGCTTAAAGGCTGCAAGACGGGGGGTAGCGGATGAATGGCAATTACAAGAAGCTTGGGAGAAAAAGGGACATGAAAAGGTCTCTGCATGTGTGGGGGACTCACACACACTTTTTCCAAGAAGCGCCAACAGTCAAACACGTTTTTCACAATAACGAGGCCAAAGAACATGCATTTTAAGGTCAAGTTGACAGCTGTGCTAGGATACATACGGGGTGGAAGTGGCGGTGTGTTTTGATTGGCGGGCAGAATATGGTGATTTTCGGGATGGAAAGACAACATTAAGCAAGGTACGACATATCAAGCATAATGCAAAAACGTCAGTGAAATTAAATTCAGTTTTGAGTCTTATTCAAAAACCTTGAGAAGGTTCTTATCGTTTCCACCTGTTTGAATATATGATTAGCCGGACAATTAAATTTCTCCTCCTCTGTGAGTAGAGCCTGGAATGAATAGAGAAGTGCAGATGTAAGAGTCCCGCTCAAAGGAAGCCTGCAGCTCGTTTGACACCGTCATCCTCGATTGTATCGCCGGGAGAAATTATTAAAAGAAGCATAAATGCCTAAAAGTCTGGGAGTGAACTTTTACAACTTCCCCATTCAGTTTCTGGTCCTAACATGAAGGCATATGTAATACCCCAAAAAGCATGCGACTTCGACGAGGAGGAGGGGGGGGGGGAGAAATCTGTAATTTGCTCCAGTTGGGTAATTCATTCCATTTGTTTAGTCACAAAAGGCTTTGGTCCGGCTCAGGAAGCGACAGAGACAACTGTCTTCAAAAGCAGGCCGACTGGCCGCTGATCAGTGGGACGCTTTGCGGTGCAAAAAATGAGGGGAAAAAAGTTCCCCCTCACAGTCTCGTCCAATGCTCGGCCTTCACGGTCGTCCAAACTCGTTGGGCCTCCCGCTCTGCCACTTAACCCTCCTTTTGATTTCTTGTCACCGGCCGGTAAAGGAGAGGAGACCGAATGCAATCCAAAGGAAACTCATTAATTCATTGACTGCCATTGACGGCTAAAGACGTCAAAGATCCATTTTTTTTTTTTTAACTCGGCTGGTAGTGAATGAGTTAATGTTGCTGTTTGAAATGTACGCTTCGAAACATAAAACAAAGAATTGAACGACAAAAGCCTGCTAGCTTAATGCGAACATATAATGTGGAACGGCGAGCTAGAGATGAGCTAAAGAAAATTAGCATCTATAGAATGCTAATCGTCAACCTTCAAACAACTATCGCACGTTTGCATATATTGTCGCTTTTCAGCATTTGATACTTGTTACCAAGCCAACAGCTTGTGTAGCGTTAACTTTTCTGGGATGTGCTTCCGGGAAGTGCAGGCAGGTTCAAAGGTGAACAAGAAATATCAGCGACATGGCTAACATTGCAAACATACAATAAATGAAAACCATATTTATATTACTAATGTGCATTGTTGCGAGCCGTCTAATTAAAGCGCGTCTTCATCGTTACCGTCCGGCATGCAGCTGTATCTGTCTTCTATAATTTTCCTTCCCTTGACTGGCTCCTGTGTAAGTCACTTTCACATCGCTTGCAAATCGCTATCTATTGAAACCATGTGTCTCATATTAAACCCTTCCACTTCCAATAAATCAGCCGTAGTTGACGTTGTAACTTTATTGCAACAGCGTCTGCGTCATCTCTTGCGTGTTGCAGCGCTGCATATTAATTCTTCTAAAGTGATTAATTGTTTGTTTGCCGTCGCATGATCAAATGATGTGGGGAAACGATTCAAGTCAGGCTGTGTGAAATCATTACCATGATCCGTGTCTTCACGGTGATTCTCAGTTTCAAAAAGGTTGTTGTCTGTTCTAGTGTGTGGGGGTTTATGTAAAAAATATGGGAAGAGAAACTAGCCATAGAAATAAGCTTCTGAATTCAAGCCAATGCACGATGCCGCCTGCTGCTATGATTGGATCCCACACCTCTCATCCTCCCAGAACCTTATCGTGATTAGTATCGTATTTGGCAAAACACAAGCCCGTTAGCCTCCAGCTCAACTTTAGCCGCGGACCCTGAGAAAACGCACCAGGCAGCCCGAGCCCTCAGGTGGGGCCTTTGCTGACTTGTCTGCATCCCATTATTTTCTGCAAATCAAAGACAGCTCACATAGGAAAAGCTCTTTGGAGGTAAATTACAGTGGACTGTCGTTTATCGCGGCAGATATGTTTCAGACCCAACAGAGATCGGTTACAATCCGTGGTATAAATACCAGAAATACCAGAGTGTGAGAGAGAGAGAGAGTGTGAGAGAGAGAGTGTGAGAAAGAGAGAGTGTGAGAGAGAGAGTGTGTGAGAGAGAGAGAGAGAGAGAGAATATTTAATTTTTCAAGTTCGGTGGGCCGGATTAAAACGTCTAATGGGCCGCATGTGGCCCCCGGGCCGTAGTTTGCCAACCACTACGCTAGCTTATCGTAATGTTAATAGCGGCAAAAATTCAGCAGCATGCAAGAATCCTTCATGACCTAGGAGTAGCAGCTGTTCAGCATTCAGGAACGCTAACAATCATCGACTGGGGAGGCTTTTCGATTCTGCCCCTCTCTGATGTTCACTTTGCTACGCTGGCCTTTTCATAAATATTTTCAAGTCTGTCAGTTAATTCTGAGATTCCCCCGGCGGAGGCCGTCTGGGAAAATAAACGCGGTGCCACTACATTTGCGCGGCGAAACGTTGCTTATTTTTGCTTCACTCTCAGAGTGGCGCTTCTGACAAGTTTGTGGCGCGATTTCAGCGACAGCGTTGGGCTCTGTAATTATGAGCGATGTAGAACAAGGACTCTTTGAACACAAGCGGAGAGTGATAATGGGTCCCAAAAAATGCGCACCCACCAAAAAAAAAAAAAAAAACATGTATTATCAAAAAGAAAGCACGTGCTGAGCCTTTTTGGGAATTTTTCACAAGCTGCATTTTGCAAATCTGAGCAAGATGACCAAAACAAGGACTCTGAATTTTTTATTTTTTATTTATTTATTATTTTTTTTTTAAACAATGAAATCACAACAGCACAATTTGTTCACTAGAACTTTTTAAAGCAAACAGGAGTGGAGTTTGCTGTTCCTCATAATTCTTTCTTCGCCTCGTAGAAATGTTGACACATTGGCCTCAAAAATGTCCCTCCCGCATTAGAGGCATCTCTTTCCGAGCCAGTCGTCAGCCTCCGTTGTGAGCGGGCCAGTGACCATCGCGGCCCACAACCCACCGCGTGGTCTCGCTCCGAAATAGAATGGTACATTCCAAACCAATATAACAGCGGCAGCGCACCATCTTGCGACCGCAGTAAATGGCAAAATTGTTGTGCATGCACTCCGAGGGCACGCCTTGAGCGAGAGCGAAAAAAAAAAAAATTCCAGTGGCGCTAACATCAGGTAGCATTTAAGTGTCCTTCTGCCTTAATGTATGACGAAACATGCCCGGCGTGCCATAAAGACACCACTCGGGCCTTCAAAAACAGGATATGGTCTGCAGTTCTCGTTGAGCGCGCACAAACACCCTTTAAAAATAAAACGTTACTTCTGTCTGATTTGCAAGAAAAAAAAAGAAAAGGACAAATAGTCACAAGGCAGCTGCCGCCCATTTCTTGGGAAACTTTGCCGTGTTGCTGAAGACGTTTTTCAGAGGGTGTACTCGCAGCTGTTTTCCCGCCCGTGTGTTGTAAAAGGCAGGAATGTCCCCAAGTTATAAGGAGATGGCAGGATGGGGGGGGGGATTAAATTAAAATCGCTCTGTTGGTTGGTTTTATTGCTCTCAAAACGCAGATTATCGCAGGAAACATTTCTGAGGACCCTTTAATTAAGTTGTTCCGCAGTTCTGATGAATTTGATGAAATACTAATTTTTGAATGATTTATTTCAGCCACTTGTGGCAAAAGATGAAAAATGTTGCAAACCTTTCGTGGGAATTTATTAGAATAAACAGGAATGAACGAGGAATTTGTTTAACTCTTGATGGGGAATGTTGCAGCAATGGCAAAACTAAATCTTGATATTTACGCTTGCCGAAAACAAAAACATTTTGTTTATGGCAAGATAATTTTTCTTGTTTTTGAAAAGAAATATTTTTGGGTAATTTCCTAAAATATATTAGTACCCAAAATTTAACCACTTGATTCCTATTCAGTTTCTGTGCCAAATGTACAGTAAATGCCATTTATTTACCAGTAAATAGTAATTTATTTTTTATTTAGTTCAACTTTTTTTGTGATTTTTTCTTTTTTTTTTTTTAGCTAAATAAAATTTAGATGTTGTATTTTATCATAATTCACGAGTTATTCACCAAGAATATTGCTAGTCAGGGAACAAAATCAAAGCAAATTGCATCCTCCAGCTCATAAACACCAACGGTGACTAAATCAAAGCCTCCCTGGTGGAGGTAATGAGTGGGACCACATGATGGAACGAGAGGCAATCTAAAGAAGCCAACGTTGTGCGAGCTGTAGATGTGTGCTTTCAGCGTCGTGAAAAATTGTGCGGGAACATGTTGGGCAGTGCTGAGCTCGCCTGAGCAAGATGCAGAATAATTAAAAGCGAGAATACGATTCAGAAAATGTCCTCAATTAAGACGATAGTTGCACCGGAGCAGAGAAAATAGAAGCCTTTGAGTAGTGTGTGCTCGGTTTGTATGTGTTGCTGCACCATTTGTGTTCACGTCGCCGTTATTTGAAGGTTACACAAAATCAACGCTAATATCGTTTGGCCTGAAATGACGTTTTTTGTCTTGTTAGCATAAAGTTAGTCGATTTTCATGAGCTGACATAACATCATCTATCACGAGTGCTTCTGGAATATATCTCCGCGAATAATGCTATATTTTTCTTTTTTTTTTTTAAGCTTTGTAGCATCTTTTCCGCTTTTTTATGTCTTAACATTATTTTGGCATCCATGTGGGCCGGCAAAGTACGACTCTTGTCAGTTGTCAAAGAGCTTGTATGGCTCCTGCGAGTCATCGGCTGCGTATCAAAACGTCGGCAGTTTGATCTGACAAACTAGCGTCGTTGACATCAATGCGTTCCAGATCTGGCAACCCGATAGTCTGCCTTTCTTCTGCTCCGTAAACAGATCATCCATTCAAAGCCCCTCCGCGTCTTGACTTAAGACCGGGCCGAGCTCCGTGTCCTCTGACTGCTTCCACGTGTGTGTAGGCGGCGTTGAGGTGTGCGTTGTACACTGCTGGCTATGTTGCTTAAAAGGAACATGACGGATATCCTTCGCGGGCTCTAATTACCGCCGAGGTGTCTTGAGATGACCCCGGTGACAAACCCGAGCCGGGGGGCGGAGCCTGTTCAGAAAGCGAAACATTAGTCAATCAGCGGACGCCTCGGCGCTGTCGATGTGCGTAAGGTCGTCGCCTTGTCAACTGACGCCCGGATTGCCGCTGAGTAATATTTGAATGGGGGATGAAAGTCGGAAATCTGGAGGGCATTTTGGGACGTCGCCCAAATGGGCTCGATATTTCCACGGTGGGGAGCTTTGTAAGAAGTCAGGACAAAGGGTGGATTTACAAAATGATCAATTTCCATATTAGGCCTTTATTTACTCTCTGTTCCAAATTATTATGCACGTAACAATTTTCTTAGATTTTTATGAAAATAATTTGCATGTCTTTAAACAAACTTCCCAATTCAATTCAATAGATTTTTTTTTTTAATAAAAACATTGTCTTTGTTGCACAGCAGTGTTACAAAGCATTTGATATATTGCAAAACACTGGAAAGTCTTTTTTTTTTTTTTTGCTTCAAAGGTTGTCAATCGGGTTGATCGTCAGGCGAGGAAAAGGGGCCACACACACGTTTGTCTCCTTTTAAGCACATGACGCAGATGACTTTTTGCTGTCATAAATAAATATGACTTTGTTTTGCACCAGTTCTGTTCTTAATTTCGTACCATCGAAGAAAGTAGTCAGGCGACCACAAAGACTCTCTGAAGTGTCAAGTATCAATCAACCCTTAAGTCGAAACTCTACGGCCCGCACTGCCATTTGCTGGTGCTTAGATCAAAATTGTTGCTCTTTCGACTTCATAAAATCGAGACGGATTCAAGCCACAGACATTGAAAATTGGATTTTGGGCTGGCAGTGTTAACAAGGCCCAAGTGGTAAAGAAACGCAAGAGGCTGCCAGCACAGAAGCCTGCAATCCTTCCCAGCATCCGCACTGACAATGGGCTTACATCGAGGCTTACGCCCTCAAGCCCAAAATGACTTCCAGAATTGAGGTTGCTCCGCATTTTCTGAGAGGATGCAGAGAAATAAACCCATGTGAGTTTTTTTTTTTTTTTTTTGTCAGATCAAAGATGGTAATTCGTTTACACTGTCCCTCCTCCATGACGACGAAAATCCACCAGCGGATGGTGACCATATGTTTGGCACATAAATCCTCATCCAGGAGAACACAAAACAGGAAGAGATGGACAAGAGGGGGGTCGAGGTGGAGAGGCTCAAAACATAAAATAATCGATGCGTCATGTGGCCAATAGGGAGCAATCCTTTCACACGTTTGTCCAGACGCGGATGAATCGAGGGTGGTTGGCTCATCGGAGACTTTTTATAATAATAATAATAATGCCTTTATTAGTCCCACAATGGGGAAATTCGAGATTCGAACCCAGGCCTCCTGGGGAGACTGGGTCCTGAACGCGGCGCCTTAGACCACTCGGCCATCCTGGCAGCCATAATGCCTTTATTAGTCCCACAATGGGGAAATTCGAGATTCGAACCCAGGCCTCCTGGGGAGACTGGGTCCTGAACGCGGCGCCTTAGACCACTCGGCCATCCTGGCAGCCCACTCGGCCATCCTGGCAGCCCACTCGTGGAAGATTATTATGGTTATTAGATTGCCAGAAAGCATTTTATTTCAAGGCTTCTTACAATATGCCCTATGTTAACAGGTGCTGCTGGAAATTTAAACCGGGTTGGTTCGCTTGGATTAAAATTTGTTTTTTTTAAAAAACGAAATTTTTACAAATTTTGGGAATTTTCCTGGATCATCGACCAAAACCGGGAAAAGTGAGAAATTACAAACAAGCAATGAGGAACAGCAATCTGTGCTTCTTAAGTGTCATTAGCTCCGGACTCGAACCAAGACCAGGACTCCGCCCAGAACTGGACTAAACTCAGCAGGCTTCATCAGAAAACGTGTAGCGAGGAGTAAAAGAAATTGAACATGTAGCTTGTCGTTGCTGAATATTCAGTAACTGTGACCTATAATGCTGTGCAATGAATAGTTTTGAACATGTTTTAAGAATAAAAACTCCATAAATTCAAGCAAACAGCATCTGGTCAAGAAAATATGCGCGTTTAAAATGGAACAAAGTTTTGACATCTTGGGTTGAGTTTCCCTTTAAATGGCATCCGTTTGGGAATGTGACCAAGGGCAGAAAGAATGGGAAAAATATGCGGATAGGTGCACATTTGAGCAAATAGTTTGACAGTAGTTATGCTATATAGAAAAGGACACGGGTTCACTGTTGTTCCTAAATGTTTGTTCAAATAATGAAATCACGGAACGATTTGCAGCTGTTGTTGTCGTATTTGAGTCACTGTACTTGGTAGTTGTAGCTTATCAGAAGCAACAAAATAAATGCCGCATGTGCGCCCCCCCCCACCCGCAGCATGAATGTTCCCCTTTCACGGGCATTTTGATAATGGTGTTTTTGGCCACAGCCCAGCCGCGCTGCACCTACAGTATGCATAAGTCAAATATTTGTCTTAGTTCAAAAATACACGCTTATATTGAGATGGAAGCGGGGCGAGATGATTTAATGGACACGGCGGAGAGGGAGCGAGAGAGCGGAGCTCGGGGCGCCAAAGGCTTGTGCGTGTTTGGTGGTCTTCTTGCCAGAGATCAAGAACAGCCGACGGGACGTTGCGGAGACGACCAGATGCTGACATTCTCTACGGGGACATGAAAGTGTTAAAGGGATGGTGGAAGCTTCCGGAGGGCAATTAGTGCACATCAAGGCACGTTTCAAACAAAGGTCCTCCGTATGATAGATTTATTTCTTTTTACCTTCTGAAAGTCAGAAAAGGGTTACGGGATTATATTTTTAATGTTCGTGTGACTTTACAGAAATTTTAAATGGATCAAAAAAGCGTTTGTAGCGGAGTTACTACTACAAAATTGCTGTTTTTCTTTCTTAAAGGGGAAGTCCACCCCGAAAATTTCTAAACAAGAATATGTTCTTTGCAGGCCCACTACTTGAAACACGGCATTTTGATTAATATTGCGCTTGTGGAAAATGAATTCAGCAGTAAAATCCACCTGTTTTTGTACTTCTCAGGGGCCGGACGTTTTGCCACTTGCTGTCCACATCATGGTTGCTCAGGGCTCCGATAACAACCAATCATGGCTCAGCTTCAGAAACCAGGTGAGGCGTGATTGCTTGTTTGCTCATCCCAGAGCAACTGTGATGTCATTTTTAGTCGACAGAAAGTGACAAAATGGTCACCATCAGAGATGGCTAAAAATAAGTGGATTTTTCATATTTTACAAACACAATATTAATCAGAATGCCAAATTTAGAAGAGTGAAAGCACATAAAACATATTATTTCGAAGAACGTTTTGGGTTGACTTCCCCTTTAATAGAGGCAGGACACGCAAGATGCAACATCATCAGAGTAAATTAAACCGTACTTTTCAGAAAGATATTATTTTTACGGCACTCCACCATACTTTTTTTTTTTTTGGACTCTTCATTCATCTAAACCTGTTTGCAGAAACAGTTAATATTTAAAAAAAAAAAAAAAGTGTTTCGTTCCTGGGATTCTCTGCCTCATTTTGAAAGACATTTATAAAGCATATACGTCGCACATCATACATCACTGTTAACGTCAAGCATCACAGACCTAGAAATAATATTTGTCTTGGTTTATTTTCCTCTGTGTCGAAACCTTTGATGAAATGTTCTGGAGTAGTGTTGTCCTTCTGGAGACTTTCAGATGTTTCCAGAGGGCTCTTCTTAAGTTACGCCAGGAAGCAAATGATGGTTACATTACTGAATATGATCAGTCGGTCTTCACTCGTTTGCTGACTGAAAATAAAAGCACAACAGAACGTCAACTAGGCGAAGGCGAGCTTCATATAGTCAAATACCCAAGTTTCCGAGAGAGCGGAACGTAAAAACATATGTACAAAAATTGAAACAAGTGTGTGCAAAGCACAAGAACTTTGCAGGGCAAAATTGAAGATTAAATCTAATGTAGGATTTTAGGAAGATAGCATTTAGCAGCCAAAGTAATAATAGAACCACCAGAGTGACTAGCGATGTGGAATTTTTTTGTTTGTTTGTTTTCCTTCGAGTAGAAGGAGAAGCCCAGCCTCTTCTCCGCGATTTATAAGTTAAATTCAAACCCCGTATTTTCCTGAACCATGCGACAATATAACAGTGTGGCTTGTCTGTGCATTTTTCTTTCACCAGTAGGGGGCGCTTGTATATTGTTTTGGTTTTTTTTTTCAAAAAGGGATGCTGCGCCTTATGATCCATAAAATACGGTAACTGAACTGTTTCCTAAACATTCTCTGTGAACAAAATACAATGTCTAAGAAGCGTTGTTGTTTATTTCGTGATAAATTTCCCCTCCCACTGCAACTTATTTTAATCAGCAGGTTTGCATGCAATGATTGACATCCATCTGCACCCATCTGGATTGAACAGCACACCGCCAGAAACGTCGCTTTCAACGAAACCTTAACGTCAGGATCCCACCACCAACTTTCACCGGGAAGCTCCACGTTCCCCCCCCCCCGTCTGTTCAGTCGTCACTAATTACTGTCAGACTCTCTGACAGGTTTGACTTTACGGCGTGGCGTTAATAGCAACAATTTGACAAAAGACAAACAGCTCCTGGGGAAATTCACAAGATGTTTCCTCTCAGCCAGAGGGAAAGGAAAGACGGATGATCGCAGATGCTGGCTCTTCACAAACATGACTCACGGCTTTGTGCTGAACGCCTTCATTTCTCAATTCAGTTTACCGTCACAACAGCTGGGACGTAAATTATCCCTAATCCCAATATGGACACGATTGACGCCCGACTCCTTGAAGGCTGGTGCGGTGCCCAGGGAGAGCGACGCCCCGCTAAGACCAACGTGCTATCACTTAAGCAGCTTTGTGATGACTTTGCTGGCCGATGAAAGAGACGTGAGAGCCACGAAAGCGGAGACTCATCGGCATGTCTGAAGTAATCAGGAACAGGCACCGGGCCGCCGGGGTTGTCCATGTCCGTCAACACCATCCAAAAATCTTGGAGCGTGATTTACAAAAGCGGCCACAAACCTGATGGGGCACTTTGGTTTTTTTTTTTTTTTCATCAACTTTTCAATTTTTCTTTTGTTTTGGATAGAGAGGTGGCAAACCAGTATGTGAGACAGCGCTGTAGAATGTTTCCCAATTATTTTATTTCTCACGCCAACCACATCAAATCAACCTGCTCAATTCCACTGTCACCAAGGCCAAGTGGACATGCTCAGACTACTTTTTTAATTTTTAGCGCGACGATCATGTCTGCCAAATGGGGGGGGAAAAAAAAAAAAAAAAAAGCCATGACTTGAACGCACAAATCAAACCTGAGACAACTTACGGCGGCTGATTTTGCATCTTTAAATAGCTCATCTGAGAAGCAAGCGGACCAGGAGCAGATGGGTGGAGTGTTTTGGTCACCTCACCTCATCGGAGAAAAAAAAAATTCAATTTAATTTGAAATGAAAGTGAACAAAAGCATTACAAAAATATGTCTTTGAAAAACCACAGTATTCAGAAAATAAAACATGAACAAGGTTTATTCATTTCATTTTTTTCAAGTTCGGCGGGCCGGATTAAAACGTTTAACGGGCCGCATGTGGCCCCCCAGGCCGTAGTTTGCCCACCCCTGTGTTAGACAGAACATCCAATCTGTCTGTTATTTGGAATCGTATTAAATCCGCTACTCCGTGTTCACACGCCATCTCTCTATCGCATCCAAGCTTGACCGAGACCACTTGAGAAGGTTGCCACGGTGACACTCCCAAGTCAACCTGAGTGTGCAATTTGCTTGCCATCGGAAAGGCTTCGGCTTTTAAAACCGGAGAGCGTGTGACATGTCCTGTACTGTACCGTTTTCAAAGCACCCCAGTATGTGTGAACCTTGCCTATCCGGCTTCCTTCCGCTCGACATCGTTCCCGCTGCCTCTCACACTGTCAGTTTGCATTCGCGCGAGTTCATCAGAGGCACTTGTATTGTTTTTGCACGGTCAGACCTTTTTTTTTTTTTTTTTCGGGGTATTTTCGCAGCCCGCTGTTTGCACACCTGGCGGAATTGTGAAAGTTTGTCTTGGGTCATGTGTGTGTTTATGCAGCCCGGGCCCCAGAGGTAACCCCGTCACGCCGACAACTGGAAAGCTGGCCGCTTGCTTGCGTGTGTGTGTGTGTGCAACTGTGAGACTGCGATTGCGTGTGCGTGCGTGTGTGCCGGGTGACTCCACAAGTGGCCTTGCTTGGAGAAGAGCCACACTCCCTTTCAGCAATCAAGCATCGGCGCCCCGCTGCACTGTGTGTGTGTGTGTGTGGGGGGGGGTGTGCGTGTTTGTGTGTGCGCTCACATTGCTTGTGTGCAAGGCGCTACCATGTTTTCAGAAGCATGGCTCAATACGGAGCCGGCTACTAATGAAAGCCAGCTTACATTGCTCCCATTTGGACTTTGAGGCGAAGAGCATTATGTAACAGAGATGGCGTAAACATTGCAAAATTGTCTCAGCAAATTCGACACGTTTGGACTGCTTAAGCTGCTGCCCTTGTGACCTGACCCTGGATAAACGGAAGAAAATGGATGGATGTAATATTCGGTAGATTGCAACTACTCAGCGCAGCTCTGCTTATCTTTTGACTTTGGCACAATAACAGGGGTGCATGATGCCGCGTCTACATAAATGTTCGGACGGTGTTGTCATTAACTGTGATGGTGCAGTCAATAGGTAGATAAAAAAAAAATGGCTTGGTTGTTTTCATTCAAACTTGATTGGTGGGCATTCACTCCCAAAATCGATTTATTTCAGCGGCGGGCCGTCAAGGCCTTCTCTGCTGGCTGAACATAAACAAGAAAAAAATTATCATATTCTTCCCCTTGATGTCATATTATTTCATAGCGTTGTATTTTTAGGTGAGAGTTTTTAATCCAATCAGAATTACGCTAGCTGGTGTTGCCAGGCAGATTTCAGAATACTATTCTTTCCGAGGCCTTCGGATGCAATTGTGCGGGCATCTCTTCTGTCAAAGTCAATGGACTTTCACATTTGATTGACAGTTGCGATAGCCAATCAGATCACGAGTTGGTTACAGTGAGCCTTCTCGCTGGCTTTACGCTGAAGGCGATGAACGCATTTTGTGATTGGATACTCACTCGTGAGGGGGCAGCGCAATGATGGTGTTATGAGGGGGGATTTATTCCAGTAGGACTTCACTGAAGGCCCAGGTGTGCAATGCACGGCCTGCCACTGATTTTATTTCGACAAAGAATTCTCAACAAAAAGCAAAATTCAATCAAGTGATGACTCGTACCACGGAAGCGCTCGTAAATGAAAATAAAAAAAAATTGTAAGTCAAAGCACCGCTGTCAGCATATTCCAAGGGAGGCGTCGATTACACTCAGCGCTTCGCTATTTGCAACTGGGCACGGTCCCCATTACAAACCTTTGGAAGCGAAACAAAGCGCTGGCACAGAACAAGCATCTTAAGTTTCTTTTCCGAAAAATTCACGTCTGATTTGGTGACTCATGAATATTGGATGCGTCCATAGGCCGAGACCCAACGCTCGCGCATAAACAGATAAACAGATAATGACTTTTCAACCACATGGCGAGTCTTTGTCAATACAACACGCAATCGGAGCCGCGGCCACTTCTAATGATATCCGCGTCGTCGTTTACCTCTGCTCACCCCGTAACCGCGAGACGGTGAGTAAGCACGTAGCTGCCTGCTGCTTATGCTATTAGCAGCGTTGATGAGAGACGTCTGAACGTCTGTAAAGTCAACCCGTAATTATCGTGGCTACGTGTCCGCGGGGCAAAGAAACAGAGTCAGATTTATAGATTTATTCCATCTTCAAATTAGCATCATGCCTCACATTCCGCCGTTTCATCTCAGCTGGAATGTGTGCGGAGTAGTAACCGGCAGCTGTATGATAATGGCGCGGCAGCCGGGGTATGCGAGGTATTGCACGGATCGGACAATTCGGTGATTATTTCTTTCGCTATGGATTTAATTGGCAATGCATAGTCTTTCTTACACAGAAAAAAAAAATGCAGATTTTTAAGGAAATCAGTTTTAGGCTCAGACCAAAAATTGGTAGTGGGGGGGGGGTAGTATCGGAGGTGGGCTTCCGTCTATGTTCCGCCTTTTCTTTCTCTGTGGCGACTCCGTCTTGAAGTAAAAATAAGGTTGCTTTGAATGCATCTGGCACCGCACGTTTTGATGGATGAATGATTTTTTGTTTTGAATGCGTTGCCACCACAAACAGCAAACATCCTCGCTTTATTTCTCCGGGCTGACTCACACTTTCCACATTTAGGACCAGTCTGAAAGGTTCAACGCTCATCAATTAGCATTCGTGGACAGCGGAAAGTCATAAAGCATTTTGATGGATGGCCTTTGGAGCTTTATGGCTGTAATTCAATTAAGATATCAGTGGGAACCACGCAGTTTGTCGCTTATAATTAAATTAACTCCTCTTAATTACATTTATAGGCCGTTGCTACTGTGCTTCATCGTACTCCAGCGTGGGACTGGAATATTTAACGGGAATGCGAGAGCAAAGCTTTATGTCTAATGTTGATTATTCTGTTTTTATTTCAGGAATGAAAGACGATAGACAACGTACAATAAGTCAACCGTTTTCATTTTGGACTCCGAATTTCAAGGTGAGGTATCATAAATTAAATAATTTTAATTTTTTTATTTTTAGTTTTTTTTTTAATTCAAACCATACAAGAATATTATGTAACAGATGTTGAAAAGTCAAATGTCACCAATGTTTTGTTCAAGTGGTTCTCAAACATTTTTTTTTATTTTTCATTTATTTATTTATTTTTTATTATTATTTTTTTTTGGTCACGTCAAGTAGCACCTAAAAATATTTGGCTCTCCAACAATTTACTTCTAATGCATTGAACTTAAAAACTACACAGTGGCTTGTTCATTCTATAAAACTTGCATTTTATTTAAAAAAAAAATATCTATAAAGGGTTGATTGCATTGGATTGCATTTTAAACGCAACTTTAAAGATAGAAGGCAACCTTTTTATTTTTTTCGTTAGACAATTTAGTCCATAATTTGGTCACTGGGCAGCTATCTTTCTTTCCCTGCCGGCATTTTTTCATCCATCAATGCTTGAATCTTGCCTAATTTTTTTTTTACCACACTGAAGAAGAAAAGCAGCCTCTTGTCCACAATGTCCTAAATTCATCTTAAGAAGGGGCGGGGCATGGAGGCACGGCATTGTGAAATCATGTGAGGCGGGCAATTATCCGTCACGACAAGAAGACAGCGAAGGCTTTTGTTTGCGCCATTGTCGCTGGCGACACGGGCCACCCTCACATTGGCTCACTTCTCCAAAAGCAGACGTTGCCTCCTATCAGGCCGGCTTTGTTCTCGCTGGCAAATCAACAGACTGCCACATAATGGGCCGCTTATGTGTAAGATCACTGAGGTTGACTGGCGTGCCCCACGCTGACTGAGTCACGGGCCTTGCGCGTCGTCACTCACTCTTTCCCGGTGACACATTTCGGTTTATGACACTGGGCGTCATGTGACTTGCGTTGGTCTTGCATCATCACGACGGCGGGGTGTTATTATGCGTGCTGACTTTGCACTTCAGATGCTTAAACTGGACCAACCCGTCGGTGAAGCGCTTTCACCGCACAATGGGAGAGTTACCAGAGGATATATCTGCAGCTGAGTGTTTGTGCTGCGGCGGGATTAAAATGAGCGATGAACAAAAAATTCAGTGATCTCTGCCAATGATCTGATGATCTGACCTCTGACCTTTTTTTTTTCTCCATGTGTGTTAAGGCGCCATTTGATATTAAACATTTCCCTTTTCTTTATTTTCCTTTTGACTCCAAAAACAGCCCTGCCGACGCCACAAAAAAAGATCACTAGAAGAGAAAAATACAAAAAATTCCCATTGTGTATCCTCACCCCGCAAATGATTTTTCTTTAAGAAAATCAGCTTCAGCCTTGCAAATTGCTTTTCTTGAGCTGCTTGATTTTTTTTTTTTTTTTTTTTTCTGCTAAAAAATGTCAACAAACCATTTTATTGTCAAATCGTTGATCTGACTGTCATACTTCCAATGCGGTGAATAATGCATGTACGAATAGAATTTTTTTTTTTTTAAATCATTACAAAATTCATAACCTGTTGAGTGACATTTTTTAAACAAAAGGGAAGAATCTATAAATGAGGATATCAGATCTTAGTGAAAAAAAAAATCCGATATTTGTTTACAGGCCATATCACCTAGCCCAAGCTTCCATGCATGCTGTCATTATCCACTCATACTTTTCCCGAAATGCAAACAATCTCTTTCCAACCTGAAGGAAGGAAGGAAGGAAACCATCGCGAGCGCGTGTAATTCTCAGCAACACGTAAAACCTCTATTATGTTTCTGCGAGGGCTTGTGATAACATTGAAGGTGCGTGCATGTGTGGTCCTGAGTGGCAGAGCGGCCGGGTGGGCCTTCCGGGACCCGTTGCAGAACTCACGGCCCGTCCAAGCTCTTCATCTTCAACTTGAGTTGTTGGTGAATTCGGCCACCGGAGGAGAAAATCTTATGAATTAAATATTATATTCCGTATCGTATTCCAGCCTTTCACGTGAACACAGCTGTCAGGAATTGTCTCGACACTGCAGGGTCCCCCCCCCACCCCCCTACGCCTCAATAGCATGCCTTGTTTACATCCAGAACAGTGCGATTTAGAAAAGGTTCAATCCGCGAAAACACTGGGTTTCGCTTGAACTCCAGACGTCGTCGCGAATGCGCTCTCGCGTGACTCGCTCGGCTCCTCTTACGACGTAATTGTCCCAAATCCCCTCCAATCATGGACGTTCGTCTTTGTGTTTTTTTGCCTCCGCAGCCTGAAAAACAAAAGCAGAAGCTTGATTTTGGCATGTATAGCCCACTTTGGATCAGATCTGGTATTGGTTGAGGTCAACCTCCTTGGTTGAGGTTTGGGCAGGATGAAGGTGAGTGAACTCCACACCCAAAATCTTTTTTTTTCATGTATGGTGCATGTCACTGATTTTCACGTCATTCTGTTCTCACTCTCTGGCTTTTAAGGAACGTGCGTTCTCCAAATTAGAGGTCCAGCATGCTCGCTTCAAGCTGTTTATACATCACTTCCTGTTGAAGCTTACTGTAAAATTGACTCATAAAAATATAAGTTTATCTAGATAGGGGCCAGCAAACAGCAGTTTATTAGAAAAAAAAAATAGTTAAGATTTTTTCCCAAAAAATACGTTTCATGCTGTTTATTGCCGCATTCAGTTGGTTTACTGTCAAACTAAACTAAACAAAGAAAATTGCACCTTTTAAAACAAACGCATAGCTTAGCGTCTCTCGGTATGTTAGCTTAATGCTAATGCTAAATAGCATCTATGTTGCAGGGCTTTAATACTTAAGGCAACGGGTTGAACACAAACGGTGCAGCAACACATGAAGGCAGACGATATAACAGTGCTCACGGGCATATTCTTCATCCTCAGCGTAGAAGCATGCGTGTAGTGCCGTACTGATGAGCTGAGAGGAGTGTAGACATCGCAATCAACAAGATGGGCACACTGATTATTTTTCTCTATTTACAATATGTAAATTCTGAGTATTTTAAGGTTGAATATTATCGTGTGATATTTCTTATTAAAATGTACGTTATAACAATTTGAGATACAAGCGTGCTCATGGAACAAATTAAACTTACATCTCAAGGCACTACTGTATCTACAATGAAGCCGACGAAATATGAAGAGCTTTGTGTGTCCCACTCAGGGTGTTTCCTGCCACACCAGTCGGCTTTTCTGATTTATTTTTCATTCCGTCTTTTAGGCCTGGTCGTGACGTGCAAATTACACTCCCTTCAGATTGCTGGTAATTTGCCGCGCTCGTCCGTCCCGCACCTTTAACGCTTCTGACAGCGGGGCATCCGATCTCGTTGGCGCGCGGCGGTAAAAGTTGTTATTCGAAAGGCTAGAGTTTCCAAATATCCAGAAAATACACCGCGCATTAAATCTCAAAGTGGAAATAGCCGGCGTGCGTCTCGTCGATGCCCGGGGGCGTGTTTGCCTGCTGCCAACAGCCGCATGGCGACGGCCAATCCCGAGCTGGTGCTGTGACCCGGCTGGCATGTTCTTGTTTTAGACGGCAAATATTTACCGAGCGCCCAGCACCAAGGTAAATTCTTCAGTGCGCAGAATAACGGTAAGTGGGGAGGACGTGAGGAACTGCTGGGCGGCTCGGATTTAACGTCATTATTCTTTATTGTCCTAAAACATACACACATGGAGGCTATTAAAATGTGTTTAATCACGACTAATTGGGCCCCACCGACATCAATTATACAAATAACTGTATAAGATTTCATAGCTCATAAATATGGACTTTATTGATTTAAGCCGGGGATTTAAATGCTGGACAATGGAGCAAACCTCAACATAAAACCTGATCCCTGGAGGAGATCAGTATAAAAATATAATCAGTGCGTATATTAGCCCCCCCAAAAAGTATTGGAACATTAAGGCAAATTCATTTGAACTGAAAGCATTTGGTTTTGCCGTCATATAATGATGAGAAATGACCTTTATTTCCAGGTATTTATGTGGAACTTTTTCTTGTGAGCAAAATTGTTGGATCATGTGACTGACAGGCGTGCAGGAGTTTTTTGTTGGAGTTAAAATGACTTGTAATATTTAGGAGTCCTGCTGGATCTTAGAGATGATTTAATATTTGTGCAAAAATTAATAAAAATCTAATCTCAGTTATTGCTATTATTTATTATTATTCAAGATTTGAGGTCAAGCCCTGCGCTATGTCGCCCCTGAGATTCAATCGTCCGCCTTTGACTTTTTCTGCTGTGTCAGCGGCAAAGTTAGCGACTCTAACCGACTTTCTCGCCTTCATTCCACGCATTCCCCTCGTGGCTTCTGCGCGCACCTGACACGGCGGCTCCGAAGCACATCACGATAGAAGGCGGCAGGCCAGATTGCTGAGCCCTTGTTGGAATCGTCCCAAAAATCGTTCTGACTTTGGAACGCGACAACGCAACTCTTCATGTGGGACACGCCCATTTACAAATGAGCTTTTCGCCACCTCTCGCCGTTCTGTGCACAGCCTACTAGGATCGCAGAAAGCGGGAGTGGAGCCTCCTGACACTTGGGGGAGATGGCTGCGCTCGAGCTCGGAGCCTGGAAGCGCAGCTGAACCACTCGAGGAGGAGGAGGAGGAAAAAGGAGGGAAGGGAGGAGAGAGGGAAACCACAACGAGGGTCCGGCCCACCGACGTGGTGACGTCGCGGGGGCACGTGAGCGAGGCTCTCCAGTGACAGCGCGTGGAGGGCAGGAAAAGCAGTTTTTAAAGCCGCTGGTGCCGTTTTGGGGTTTTTGCGCGAGGTGCTCCTCCAAAACAACCACAGAACCACAGACGCGCGGCTCGGGGCTTGGCGTGGCCAGAGCGTCAATGGTTAATGGTCGCGGGCCAGCAGCACCAGTCACAAGGACGGCGCTAAGCGAGTAAGTACGCCGCACCATCTGATTTTTTATTTTTTTTTCCCTAGTCCATAAAAACCAACGCCGGCTTCTTCCTTGTGGTCATCCGAATAGTTGCTACGTAAACGCATGTCTCGCGGCTTCCTGAATGTATTTTTTCACCCACGTCCTCCTCCCCCCCGGTGACATGGTTTAGGACGTGTCAAGGTTCACGGAAACCGCCGAGGAGCGAGAGACGGTCCCGGCATGGCGTCAAACAGTCTCTTCAGCACCGTCGCACCATGCCAGCAGAACTTCTTCTGGGGTGAGTAGCGCTCTGGTTGCTTTTTGGGGGGTCTCCGGGTCAGGTGTATGGATGTGAGGGAGGCAAGCATCCTGGATGACCATCAACAGGATCCTTGTCCCACCACGCTCACCCACGCACTCGCCAAAAATGCTTCTAAAACTCAAAATGTGCAACCTTTCTTTCCGGGTGCGTTATCCGGACAGACGTTGTCAATTTCAAGGATTTGTTCATCTTGTGCAACACAGCTCAAATTTCAAGTGCCGCATTTGGGCAACCGCAACGACGGCAGTGAGTTTATCAATGATTTTGGCACGTAACAAAACCGCAAAACCAGAACGTAATTGCTACGTACTCATTTAAATGCCTTTGATATGTTCTATCTGTAGTAAGCCTCCCTTTTTTAATCTTGATCTCCGAGTCTCAATTTCCATCGCGGAGTCGTTTTTAGGCGACAAAAGCTTGAGTTTCAGGAACCACATTTTGGCACATGGAAAAGAATACGATTTTACGATTCATCCTGCATATCGAATTTAACGCAGCCGAGGGATTTTTTACACTTTGACAGACAAAGACTGTGAGATATGCGGCGGGCCAATAACAAATAATCATTTTGCATATTAAGGAGGATCCGAAATGTTGGGCAACAGAGCTCAAGGTTTAGGTGCCTCCATTTTGGCAACTGCTGTGAATTAAAAAACAATTTGTGACTCAAAGCAGACAAAGTGATTGTATTCCAGAGGGACTTGGGAACTTTCTCAAAGGAGAAATCACAGGTGACAAATTGAATCTTGGTTAACATTTATTTAGTAAATTAACCAAAAAAAGCTTTAAAGAATGTCACTAAAATTTTTTTCTTGCATTATGAAAGCAGCTTTAAAACAAATTACTCACTTGCTCTGTTCTGCATTTAGACCGTGTCTCTAATTTAACCCAACAAAGGTCCCTCTCAAAAAAAAAAAATCTACATTTTTAAATTTTTTTTTTTTTTGGGATAATTCCTGCGGATGCAACACTAATTAAGGATGAAAGGACACATTTCAGGACACGTGTTCTTTAAAACAGTGGCAACAATTGCTGTGTAAAAAAAGAATAATACACACCATAGCCAAAAAAGTTAGTTTATAAATAGTTATAAATAAAGTACAAAAAAAATATGGCACACATGAGATGCAAAGATGAGAACTAGCTCTTGCATGCTTGATGTTGTTGTTGTTGTTTGCATTGTAGTGATTTTGTTGTGGAATTTCATTATAAGACGGCAAAAAAACTTCATTTCGAAAGATTGCTATCTCCTCTTAATAGCGGCGCCATGATTTTCAGTCGTCTGTGCGCTGTAATTCATGCTCGCCTTTTTTTTTTTTTTGTTGTTGTTGTGGTCTTGACACCACCAGCTCAATGTGAAGTTTTAGGTGTTGTGGAAATTCATGAAAAAATTTTGGAGCGATTAGGATGTGTTTGGAACAGCAGTGTAATGATTTTTAGAATTGTATTGAATTTATTTATTTATTTTTGCTGTTGTGGCCCTTTTTTGCATTTTGGTGGTGACTTGACAATGTTGTCGATGCGTGTTATGGCGTCTTGAAGGGGACACATGAACAAAAGCAATGTTAGAGAAATGCGTGGCCCGTCTTTGAATTTCAGAATTTGGAAAGATCGGGATCTGCTTTTATGGACGGTGTCTTAATAATTCTCCCTTCTCTTTTGTTGTTGTCGTTACGGCCTTTTCGCGTGGCGCAGGCGTCTTGAGACAACCGACTCAATCGGGCAAATAAATAGTGCATGAGCGCTGAAATCTTAAACAAACATTTAGAAGCCAGCGTCTCCACTCGCTCCGTAGCCTGCGCGGCCGAGTCCAAATCAAATATCTCCAAGATGTTTTGTCAGAAGTCTCACATCTGCTGCGGGCCTCTCCACAGAAGCAGCGTCGGCTTCTTAATGCGCTCCAGCGTCTTCCACCAATCACTGCCGCCTATTACCGCGTTAACCTCTCACCCGTGGGGAGCGAGCGCGGCAGGAAATTGAAAGCAGGGTGATGCTCAGGTGCGAAGGGGGAAAGGATGGAGGCGGCGGGCTGCGGGGGGGAAGCGGGGGCGGGGCGGTGTGCGGTACAAGCCGGCCGGCCGATCGCCTATCGATTCTCACGGCGTCCCGCTGATTGATGTCGCCTCCGGCGCCGTTTTACGATCATCTGGCTTGTAAATCTGTCAGCGCCGCCACGAAATGTCCCCGGGACCACCGGAGTGTCGAGCTGTGTTTGTAATTTGAAAATAAAAACAAGTATTATGTATCGTGGAAGGGAAAAAAAACTAGGATTGGTGTTGCAAACCAAAACAAAGACAAAATAATAACCCTAATCCGTAATCCCAACATCAGTTAAACATAACTGTGTACAGGTTAGTGGATTAAAAAAAAAAAATTGTAATTTTACGAAACCAAAGAAGTTATGTTCTGAGAATAGAGATGTATTTTTTCATGATAGTTGGAATATTGCGATATGAAAGTCAAAATGTAACAATTCAAGAAAATGTATAACAAATAGGAATATATTCTCAAAAATATACATATAATGCAAATTATGATCAATTATAAATTTTTTTCTGATTTATGATGTGTCACAATCATCATATCAGTCGTGCTTTTTATTAGCCCAGATTTAGGCAGGGAGGAGTATTTAGTTTTGGATGTTTATTTATTGGCCACCAATATCATTTTTGAAAATGATACCACACAATGATGTCTTGCAAATGATTTCGAGGACCCCCACGGTATGGCTCGCGCACCCCAGTTTGAGAAGCCCTGAGTTAGCTAACATTGGACATGTAAATTGCGATGTATATTTTGAGAGCACTAAGGATTAATCATCTTTTCCATCATCAGTCAACTTAAATCCCGTGTGTGAGATCCGAGACGTCCGCGATGTTTTCTCAACTTGTTCCTGCTGGACCCATTTTTTTGGGGGGGGGAGCTTTTATGTGTGTGTGGGTGACTGTGCGTGTGTGTGTGTGCGTGTGTCTGTGTGGCGTAAGCTTCATTTTTTTTTTGTTGCTTTTTTTTTGCCCAGAACGCAAGTCGCAAGAATCTTTGTTTTGTTTGCCATAGCGCCACATTGCTGCCGTCACGGACACTTTTAATTTGGGCTGCCGGCGCATTCCCGCAGAAAGACGACGCTGGCGAAATAGTCCCATCACCGTGAAGATTTGTCTTGGCGTTGCGTTCCTATTTAATTGCCCAAAATACATTTTTTGGCTTGGCGCAGGCGGCAGAAAAGTCCTCGACTCATGTGGCAGCCACTCAAGCGCCAGCCACTGTCTGGTGAACACATAATGGCCCCTATTAAAAACTTAATTGCAAATAGATAATTAAGTCATGGGGCCAATTATCCTCGCGTGGACGGTGTTAGATCAACAGGATCAAAAAAAGAAAACCTGTGGAATTATATAAAGGCGGAAAACTTGAATGAGTGGTTAGAGCATTTATTCCATATCCTTGATAGCCGTCTTAAGGTCAGCCAATTTAGTGCACTTGTCGAACCACCACCTACAACATGGACCATACAGACACTTTAAAGTACATTTGTGAATAAAAATAAACAAATAAATAAACCCAATTAACTCATGGACCTTAACTAATTCCCTACCAGCCAAGTACAAAAAATTTATTTTTGACGTCTTTAGCCGTCAATGGCAGTAAATGAGTTAATATAGATATCAAGAATTTTGACTAAATGCTCAAACGGCTTTTCATGCTAACCACAAGCCTGTGACATCTTAAAACTCCGTCTGAGACGCTTCAATTGATCGTTAATTTGCAACAAAGCTGAGCTTCAGTGGCAGCTACTGTGCTCTCACTCGTCTTAAATGGAGGCCCGCTTTGACCCCCAGCGGCTTGTTATTTACGTCCCAAAATAGCGCACGTGCCTTTTTGTGAGCTGCACGTGCTATTCGTGCCTGTTAGCCACGTATCTTATCATCCCCTGTGTAATTCTCGCAGGGCGAATCAGCGCATGTCTGCGTGATACAGTCTTGGCTGTGCAGACAATTAGCGGCTTTGTGTGTTGTAGTGTTAATAGTTGAGTGTCAACTAAGGTGTGGTCATGAGTGGCGTGGTGTCATTTTCATGCTTGAATATAAACGAGTGATTCCAGTAAGACAGGGACAACACTTTAGGTCTTAGATGGTTCTGCGTCAGCTGCTTTTGATGTGAAGAGACAACAAAGTCTTTTACAAAATATTTTTCACGAAAAGCACTCCGACTCCAAAGCTGCGTTCCCGAGCTTGTCACAAAATGGAAGTGGAACGATGTTGTATTGAATCGAGGCCATATATTGTAAGAGTGTTTTCCTGATTTCTTGGGCATGGTTGTCTCCGATTATTCCAGAAATTCTTCTCATCACACGTTATCCAGCACAACAGTGTCTGCCACACCCCCAAAAATGCATCTTGCTGTAGCCGCTTTAGAGTGCCTCGTTGCAGGCCTTGAGTGCACGCATGACACGGTGAGGAAGGTAGAAGCTCCAGGAGGGGAAAAGAAGAGGGCGACTTGACAAGCCAACATGTGGACCAGGTCTCCGTGCTTTTGTGGCCTCTTTAGAGCGCCTCGTTGTCTGTGAGAAAGGTGCAAGTGCCTGCAGCCTCATTTGCAAACTTTTTCATTATTCAATCACTCTTCTCCAGGATGTGTCAAATTTAGAAGACTTTAAAATTTAAATCCAATTAAAATGAGATGGAAATGAGATATCTATTAGTTTGTGGGTCAAATTGAATCGAATGAAAATCGAAAATGCGGGTGCCATGATGTAGAAATACGATGAAGAGCACATGCAAGCTTGGATCTTCAAAACAAAGCAAACAACTTTGGTCGTCTCCAGAAAAAATAAATAAATAAAAATTGTTTTACTGACGAGGTCGGAAGACAGTACTGACCACCAGGAGCGAGATACTCGTCAAAAACGAGACATGGTAATGAACGTAAAACGAAATAAAAGCCAGACAGAAACAAAAGGGATCTTAATTAGTTTCTTGCTGAACCTTGAACGCAGGCGGCATTATGTAGTTACACAATTTGTGAGTGTATGCACGGTTGTTGACAATTGGCTCAATTAAAAAAAAAAAAAAAAAGTAATTGCTTGTTTGGCTTTCATCTTCGGCGTCTTTGCTTGTCTTCCGTACAAACGCACTTTATTTCATTTAATCACGGACGCGTTCCTCCTTAAATTAATCATCCGTCGTCGTCAAGGCTACTTTTTTTTTCCATCCACGCTTGAAAGAGGTTTGATTTACATCTTACAATATCAGATTACAGTTTTTTTTTTCCTCTCTTACAAGGGAGCCGCAGATCACAATTGTACCGCAGCCAACAAGGGTGTGCTCAGTCCTCACATCCTTTCTAATCAACTTCTTAAATCAAAGCATCGGGTTTCCGACTCTTTGATTTTGCCGCGTTTAGCACCAAGTGCTCTGTCGTCGATGTTCCTCCGTTTTAGTGACATAATATAGTTATTAATATGTTGTTACTAATTGACATGGGTGCTTTTGAACATATTCAGGTGCTCAATAAATCTCTCATTTCATCATTCACGTCCCTGCCGTGTCGCTGATTCTTAAATGAATCTTTCATAAAGTGCCAGGACTGAATTGTTTGAAAACCGTCTTACACAAGTTCCCAAAGTCCCATTCCCCGCACCGACGAGGGCGTATAAAAGTGTGCACAGCCTCCTGGATGTTTGTTTTCGGCTCGTAATGATGTGAGCGGTGACGCACAAGGCCTTACCTGTTTCGCGGCGCGAGGGAGGGAAGAGGTCAAGCCTTCCACCGTGTTGGTTTTAGTCCGGCAGGAATGCGGCATCCCCTCCGATGTAAACTTTCTTAGCGGCGGGTCATGAAAGGAGCGACATAGGTGGGATGTTAATCGTGTTTGGAGGTAATTTCCACCCTTGAGCTGAGGAAACACAGGAGGTGTCGGAGCCGAAAGGTGGATTTAAGTCTTTGAAATCCGTCGTGACTGACGCAGGGGCGTCCTTGGTTCGTTAAAACTAAGTAATGACTTTGGATGGCTTTACTTCTGTTGACCAGGAGAGATACTTCTTGAGGACACGATGTAAAAAATAAAAAAATAATAAAAATGTTTTTGAATCGCTGCCTTCCCAATCCAAATTTGTTGACATTTGGTTCGTTAAAATCAAAGTAATGACTTCGGTTGGATTCTGGCTTCAGTTTCGCATATCTTGTAGTCATGGCAACCAGTGGATGCACTTTTTCAAAGTATTCTATTTATACGGTATTCTGTGATTGGTTGGTCTTTTGTCGTCTTCTATTCCAAGGGAACTTGTCGTTCTGTTGACCGGTGGCGATACCACTTTTTTCAGACCCCATACCAGAACAAGTATTGAGTAATCACCGATATCGAGTACCAAAACCACCAGTACTTTTGATGTATGAAATTTGTCAAACCGTCCCAGAGGGTGCGGCAACCACTCTGAAGACGACTGACTTATTGTCGGATTTTTGTTGCCATTAAGTATCCTTGCTGGTATCGACGGCTCCCAGCTGGTATCGCCATGATACCGATACCGATATCGTTACTCGCCCGTCCCTCGTAAAAATCGTACATTATAAAACAAATTTTTAAAGCATTCATTGAATGAAAACAAAGCAACACGTTTAGATTGACTTTCATCTTCAGCGTTTTTTTTTTTGCTTGTCCTCAAGCAAGTGCAACTCTAAATTTGGACTTTCCTGTATGTTGTTAAAATTATTTTTTAAAAAAGACCTTTTGAACTGCGACTGTACTAAAACACATGCTTGTTAAGGCCAGTCAGTCGTCGCGCAGGTGTACTCGTCGTCGTAGTAAACATGCACGTGCACTTAACGTGTCTATGACAAGAAGATCTGTCCGCTTGATTAATGCTCTCACTCAAACTGCCACCTGGAAACAATCCCCCCCCCCCACCCCCTACGCTCCTCTTTTTCTTTTTTCTTTTTTTTTTTACCGCCCCCGTCCCCTGCGCCTTTGCATGTGCATACCATGAGGGCCGGCTAGTGTTGAGCAGATGCCACCGGGTGGTATGGGGAGGGGTCGTGGGGGTAACTCAGAAGGGAAAGAAAAGAAAAGAAAGGTGTGTGTGAACAATAGTGAACGTGCAGCCGATGGTGTCGGGTGACTTTAATAACACATTTTGCTCAAATTACCCACCCGGCCCGCGACGCACGCTAACGGATCAAACGCATCCTCACGGCGACGCCCACTCGTTTTACTTTTAAGGTTGTGTCGGCCGACATGCCCTTCCGCTTCAGTGGAACCATACATTATTATTTATTGATAAAGTTATTATTTTAATGTATATACGATAAATGCTCATTCGTAGCAGTATTGTTGTACAACTCACCTTAAAATTATAAATTGAATGCTGTCGTAGACTGTTTTACTCAAGATCTTTACATAAAATATTTATACTTTGTATGACTGTTAAATTGTCAGACTAGACTTTGCGTAAGCATTTCTCCTAAAAAATCATTTGAGTCTGAGCGTTACTTAACTCATTTATACACTTAAAATGTGGCCTGTGCGGTTTATCAAACATCTACAACCGCAACGGTTGGCGCCCGGTTTGGATTATTTCCAATTTCCGCGCGACAGAGTTTTGCGTTGGCGAGCGCGAACAACCGCAGGCGTCCTTTTTTTTTTTTTTTTTTTTTTTTTTAAACACCTCCCATCTGGCGACGTTGGGGCGAGCATTTGGCCCCTCTTCCCCTTTCCTCCCTCCTCCTCCTCCTCTTCACCCACGCCGTGAGGAAAAAAGGCTGATGACAAACGTATCTGGGCCGCGTACCACCTGTGGCACACGTTCACACACGTAATTAACTTGAATGCGAACCACAGATCCAAAAGGAGTGCAAACGTGTGTGCACGCAGGTGGATGTCAAGTCTTTGAAGTGAAAACAAGAACGTACGGCTCGTATTGACTGCTGGGCGGTGCGGCGGGTTTGCAAATGCACTTCCTGGAAGAGAAAGAAAATCCCAAAAAGTGAGCTGGGCTTTCAGGTCAGATTCAAGGACGGGATAAAGTTACTCATACTTTTTTAATTACCTCTAATAAAGTTCTCTGCGATTCCGTCATCGTCTTCATCACTTATAAAATGCTACAGCAGCACATCCCTCGTAATTTTTGCAACAGCATGTCATCAAAACTGTCACTTGCAGGATGCATTAAGTTTATTGGCGCGACAAAAGATATTTTTGAAAACGGAAAAAAAAACAAATCAATTTTCACGAATCAAAAATATAAGTGCATTTCTTAAAATCTTTGAATATAAATATTTATTTATTTATTTATTATTTTTATTTATTTATTTTATAGTAAAAAAATTATTACGTACGTATCTCCAAAGGCTATTAGTTACATTTAATAAATTTAATTTTAAAAATTAATGAAAAAAATAATACTAATCTTAATACGTCTGGTATTAAATGCTGTCAAATGTTGTCAAAGTTTGCGTCAATAAAACGTTGAAGTTTTGTGCATTTTCTGCTTTCCAGGCAACTTTGCAAACATCAGACCTACTTTCTTCCCCCTTTGTCATATTTCCGCCTTATCTTCCGCTTTTCCGACAACCGTCGCTGTTTTCCGTCACTACAGTCGTCTGAAGTCGGCTTTGTCTGTCTGGTCTTTTATTTTTTTTTATTCGCTCCCTCAACTGTTGCGCCGCTCCCGACAGGAAATAGGTCTGTCTCCCCTTTTTTCCCCCCTCTCCTGATGCTGAACGAGCAAAAGGTGGAGGAGGCGGGAATATTTGATCAGAGTGGCAGAGACTTTTGATGGAATTTTAAGATGCCACGTCTTGCGACTTTGCCGATTCAAAGTTAAACGACGTTGCTCTCCTGCCTCCGTCACATTTGTTGTCTGCGGCGCTTCTGTCTCGGCTCAAACAAACAAAAACAAAAAAAGCAATCATTTCTTTTTTTTTTTTTCTTTTTTTTTTGCTGACACGTCTGATGCAAATGGAGATTTTTGCTTATTTGTGACCTTTTTCATCAGAAAAACAGGCAGGGCTGATGTTGATGTTGAAAATCTAAAAATGCAGCTCGGCGATTTTTTTTTTTTTTTTTTTTTTTAGAAGGTGGCTCGCTCTCTTAAGTCATGTTTACTGAATGAGAGGTCTTAAATTTTATGATAGTCGCCTTTAAAAAGTTCTTCAAAACATGAATTTTGCTTCGGTAAACTTGCTATCGCTCAAAATAATTAATTTCATCCAATACACGAAATATTGATCGCTCTTTCGTCGTGATCAAATTTACTGAAGCGAGGTCTTAAATGTTTTGCAAATGCGAGGATTTTAATTATGTCTGTCCAAAACTTGCTGTGAATCAAAATTATTTCTGAAAATGAAATTCAATTAGAAATTGTTTAATATTCAAAATTGACAATTATTTTCTCAAAAGCAGAACTTTTTTGATACAACCAGAGGACCTCATGTTGTGTTTAGCGAGTATGTAGCGTGAGGAAAAAAATTGACTGCGGTTTTCAGTTTTTATATATTTTTTTATTTATTTTTTTAACAGCTTCTGGCAGTGATAAACTGTAATTTTCTATGATTGTATTTTGGGAGAAAAGAACATCCTCTGGCGCACAGAATGATGGATACCTTCTCCCTTCTGACCACATTTCCACTACAAAATGGCCGTCAAAATATCCATGTCAAATAGACAAATAGACGCTCGGCTGTGGTTCGACAAAAACGTACGCATTACGTCATGTTTTAATAACAAGATTATCAATAAATGTAATAATACCGTAATGGTGAATATGTGCTATGATGTTCGGAGGCCAATTTAAAAAAAAAAGGGAAAAAAGGAAAATAAAAAAGATAAAAAAAATAAAATAAAAATGAATTAAAATTATAGTTATTCTACTTTGAAGATTTTTGCCAAAAAAGGACTTGCACAATTGAAAACACACAGCCAGGGAAAAAAATCTACACTGATATATAATAAATGCCAGACATGAATGACAAAATACATTTTTTTTTATTTAATATATATTTGGGAATATAAGGTTAAAAATCATTTAAAATATTCAACGAATACAAAAAATATTAAATACAATACAACAATTACAAAAAATAAAAATGCAGATTAAAATTTTAAAGGGAAATTTTTAAACCCATGACTCAATCAAACAATAAATTGCAATAAAATATTTTTGAAAATAACTAACAATGCAATAAAAATATCTCATAATTACCAAATAAAATAAACATTTTTTTTTTGGAAAATTAATCTCCTGGACATGTAGAAGCATAAAAACACACAAAAAGTCTAAAAGAGTCAATAAAAAAAAAAAAAAAGGCAAAAATCTGGAAAGAAAGTGTCCAATAACACATTTCACAAAATTGAAATGTTTCAAAGTTTCAATCTTCATTCTGCTTTGACCGTGCCATGACTGCTCATTTTCTTGTCGCCTGAAAGTCTGTTTGGCAGCAATTCAAGCATTCGACATCGTTTAACGCATTCACTGCCATTGACGGGTATAGAAGCCAAAAAGCACATTCGTTTTACCTGGCACTGAATGAGTTAAAAGACAAGATGGATGCTTTAACTGTCGGTGAGCGACGACCATACACGGGAACCCCCCCCCCTTTCTCCGGAGATTTTACGCGTGATCTACGAGGCCGTAAAGAAATCCAGGAAGGGAGATTTAGGGCCGGTCGTATTTCACGCGCGCAATTTTAGTGTCAGCTCGCGACCGCATCTCGCCGAAGCCGCTGCCATCATACAACAGCGTGAAATGTTTGAGAGGCAAAAAGTTTGACAATGATGTTCCCGCTGGGACCCGCTGGCGTCGGAGCACAGCCGATGGGAATGTTATGACAAAAAAGACACCAGCGCCGTAGCGCTACTTTTTTTGCAGCCGAATGTAATTAACTCGTTGACTGCCAATCGTTTTCCAAGAATTTCACGCAGCTTGTTCAACTTCTTTGCCGCATTTACTGCGGAGTCTTGCTGCTAATGCGAATCCTAATTCTCCTATTGGCCGTCCCGCAGTCCCAGGATCAGGATAAGGATTTACCCGTGTGAACTCTGGCAAATTCAACTTAACCACTTAGTGGAAAACGTGGTTCTGGGCCATTTTCACACTTGGTCCGGGCCAGAAATTCTTCGTGTACTCGAGCGGTAGCGTGAAAACTGTCCAGGTTGCGGAGTTCAGCATTGCGGCGTGGCGCTCGCTCAAACCCTCAAAAATCTGTTATTATTATTTCCTGTTTATCTGATTTTGATTGCGATGCGTCTTGACAGGCATTCGCTTTTCTGCCAGTGAAATGAAAAGTGATTGCCATTAAAATGAAGACAAACATTCACTTTAGTCTGCGACGGCTTAAAGAAATCCCCCCCCCCGCTACCCCAAGCCACGTTTCATATGGATCGGGTTTCTATGTTCTACAGTCGAGACTTCAGACCTCTTTTACGAAGACTCTGTGTGGGATATAAAAAAAAAAAAAACTGCCGCTAAAATTTCTTCAAATGTTCTATAATGTCGAGCCAATATTGCGTCAACCTTCAAACATCCACGAGGAATCGTCTTATCGCTAAAAATGTCGTCATTTGCAAAACAGATCACAGTCTCTTCATCTCTCATCTTTTACTCCCATTATTACCGTTTCTGGCCTTCACTCCGTTCCCTCAACCTGGAATTGTACGCGCTAACCGATAGCTCCCCGGCGAGCGGCGCTCGCCGTCCCCGCAGCCGCCGTATCCACCTCGCCAGAGCCTCGTTAATCACCCGCCGTCGCATCAATCATCCCTGCTCGTGACACGACGGCGCCGAGAGATCCACAGCGGCGTAAACGGCGGTCGATAAACCCGCTGTTAGTCCTACCTCGCCCAATGAAACGCCGGTTCGGATAACATGAGGCCAGCGTGTCTTTGCGGATATACTCATAATATTTGGATACTCGTGCGTGGAGAGGAAGCGAGGCCGGGGCAAACGCACAGAGGAGCGGGAGAGAGAGGGAAGTGTCAAGCGGAATGTTGGCCCGGAACGAGACGTCTGTATTGTCTTTAGCACCTTTGGTGGCTCGACGTCCAAGAACAACGCTGCTTACCAGGAGTCCCGTTGCGCTCCTCGATACGCCGCGTTTCCCCTCAAGCTAATCCTCGAGGAGGAGGAGGAGGGTGGGCTCGGGTTTGATTAATACTATACAGTGAACTATTGCGATATCATGCTCCATTGTTCGTGGATTCCTGGAAATTAAAAGTTAAGGAGATTCATTTAGACAAAAGTAACGCTTTACTGCCATCTTGTGTCATCTATCTGTTTATTTAGTTCCAGTCTCTAGATTGCAGCGTTCCACCAATCTCTGGAACGTGACACCCCGCGATAAATGGCGCGATCGGATCCGATTGAGTGATGGAAGGGAAAAGCAGACAACCTTGGAGACACTCCCGGCCAACAGTGCGGCGGCTCCGGGCCGTTTTTGATGGCTGGTGTGGCTGAACTGAAGTGAAGGGCTAATAATAGTATAGCGAGTGACACAAAGGCTGCAGAGAGAGAGGCACGGGCCAAAACGCCTCAAGCCTGTTAAGATATTTGGTTGCATGCAAAAGTTGAAATGGTTTTTTTTTTGGCATGTTTTTGGCCGCCAACCCAGGCAATGTCACCCCATCAACTACCCGCGCAGGAACACTCAGAACGTATTAGTGGCTGTTTCCATTGTGAACAGGCCGAAAGATCAAAAACGATCCTGTCCCCTGTTTCAGCATGTTTTTTGTTAGGGGTTCGCTATAGCCCAGCAAACTTTTGATCTTTTGATTTTTTTTTTTTTTTTTTTGGGGGGGGTGTCCAGTTATAAATATTTGATTGGAATTTTTTTCACTTCATTGCAGATTTTTAAATCATATAATTAATGTTAAATCACATTTTTGCTGTGTCGTGAGAAATACATTTCATGCTTAGAAATTTTTATTTATTTATTTTTTATTTGCTGGCTAAACATGCATGGCCCGCCTTTTAAAGCTACACACATTCAAAGTCACAGATACTACATTTAGATGGCGATGCAATGCAGACAAACTAAAACATGTTCCTCACGTGAATATTTTTCTTTTTTTTTTTTTTTTTTTTTTGGAGGGATGTTCGATAACATTTTTTTTTTTTTTTCAGACCGATAACAGTCCAGTATCGGTACTGGCCCATCCCTAATATTATGTAAGGTCATTAGGCTTGAGAGAAAAATAAAAACTCAGGTAAAGTACACGTCCCTGAAGAATTTACTCAAGTATAGTGGCAAAGTGTAACATTGTGAACTGAGCCGTGCTGCGTGCCTCGGCGGGAACATGTCGCCCCCTCACATGTGTCCTTGGGAGTCTTTTAACCGTCTCAGGTCTCGCTGCTTTATTTTCTCTGCCAGCCCACAGAAGTTCCTCTCTGGTGCCTATTTTTTGCCTACAAGTGATGTCAATTAGGGACCTCCGTGAAGGCGCTAGGCGGCAGACAGTCAGAGCAGTAAGAGCCCAGAGGAAATTGTCCTCCTACCCCCACCGCCTGCTCGACTCGCTCCCTCCTGCTTTGCCGCCTTTGCTTGCTCGCTACGACCCGCTAGAAGCCGCCCACTCCTCATTTCCGTCTCAATTTTTTTTACGCAGTTCCCAACGAACACACTTTTTTCCCCCGAAAGTAATCGTTGTTGTTCCTACCCAGCAGAGATGCTCCACGTATGTTAAACTGGCATTTGCTTGAAGGTGCGTGATTATCCGAACATCTGAGATCATTTCAGTTAGCCCGTCTATGGCTTTCGCGTTATACGTTAGCATTAGACCACCAGAGTTTCCTTTGATGAACTTAAAAAGTTTGCGTCAACATTTTGGCATATAAAAAGCACCTATTCGTGGATTTTTTTTTTTTTTTTTCCTGTGAGAAAATGATACCCCCCCACAAAACGTTTGTAATTGTTTACAGATGCCACAGGATGATAGCAAAGCACTACTTGTATCTAAATGCAACTCCTCTACTCACTTCAACAAAGTTCCTTTGCACCAAGCTACCACAAGATGGTGCTGTTCACTGCACTCGCTGAAGAGTTTGAGTGGGATATTAGAAACCCTTCCGCTGATGTCACGGGCCGGGTGACAAACATTAATTACAGGCTTAGCTGTGATCCGAACCGCCATGAGGTCACCCAGAGTAAGGTTACCTGCCCTCATCCTTTGTTGTCCTCGAGCGGGTCGGCCATCTCCGGTGCCAGCCTCGCTCCTGGGGCGGCCTCTCCCGTCCCGCTTCGCTTTTATCCCGCTGATCGGCTCCTTTGGCTGCATCCCGGAGCTGGCAGGGGGCTGGCAGGCGTCTTCTCCAACGTGGAAACATCTCTCTCCGAGCCGAGAGCCTCTACGGCGGCCTTCTCCAAGAAGCTGTAATTAAGGGTCTTGAAAAAGGCACCGCTGTGAAATGGAGCCTTAATCCTCGCGTCTTTTCCCCTCGTTGCTGATGACGCTGGTTTAAAAAAAAAAAAACAGGCCTGGCCTCTCATGTGCAGTCATGTTTTTTTTCACAATGAAAATGCACTTTATCGACAGGGACAAACGGTCAAAACACACAAATACAAACAGATGCAACGTAAACAGCCAATAATAGTTAGTCGTAATTTAATAATTATTGTACGTCTATATTTTAATGACATGCTGTTATCTCTAAATGCTCGTTATCTGCCGATGCTATAGACATGGGCTTATGGACATAGTTGTGGTTTGAAGCGACTGCAAGTTGGAACCGGGACAGAAACGTGAGTGGTATCTCAACTGTACGTAGACGTCACTGAAAACGGCGTGTGTGACGGGTTTCCAATATTCCCATAGATCATAAAATCATGCATCGCTGCGCACGTCTTTCCTGCTTAGCAAACAACGGCCAAGACGAGGAAGGCGAGTGCGGGAGAAATTGCAGTTCTCCAGTTATAAGGACAAGATTAGCAATTTAGCCTAGTAATACCACACATCTTAGTTTGTGCTTCCTTTTTTGTTTTTTGTTTTTTTTTTAGTTCAATTCCCGACTAAATGTATGTATGCTTCCCGCTTTCGGCTTGGAGTTTATCTCTATTCCAGATATAATTCCGACGACTCGCGTGCATCCATCTGCGCACCGTGAGCTGATGTTTGGGAACGTCGGGACAAAATGAAGCATATCCCCGCCGCGCCGGGCTCGTGGAAGGGGGAAATGTAACCCAATCGTCCACTTGACGACGTGCCAGATACGTGTCGGTGCTTTCAGACTTTTTAGAGTGTTCTCCTGTTATGTTGAGCTGTGTAGGATTCCTGCTATATTGCATTTTTTTTTTACATGATACTGGCAAGTCCCAATTTAGGGTCTTTCTAGAGCAGGGGTGTGCAAACTTTTTGATTGGCGGGCCACAATGGGGTCTCAAATTTGACAGAGGGGCCGAATCAGGAGTGTTTTTGGTAACCTCACCTCATCGGAGAACAAAAAAATACATTTAATTTTAAATGATAGTGAACAAAGGCATTACAACAATATATATGTCTTAGAAAAACCACAGTATTTTGAAAATAAAACATTCACAAGGATTATTCATTTAATTTTTTTCAAATTCGGCGGGCCGGATGTGGCCCCCGGGCCGTAGTTTGCCCACGCCTGTTCTAGAGCCTATATTCTAATACCACGTTGACGTCGTAGAAGATGCTCTGTTTGTCTGAGTTGCTGTTTTAGTCGCAGTTTTCTGAAGGTTTACAATTAACGCAACATCTAAGCGAATTTCCATGTGCCCACCTATGCCGTTATACATTGGTAGCGTTAAGCCAGTTGTTGTTTTTAAAGTATGGTTTAATAGGTGTGCGAGTGGCGAAACTATTTGGGAAAATATTTTTATATTATATGTCTCTGATTATTGCAGCTGGGTTTGTGCCCACATGAAAAAGGGGAGTTTAATATATGAAATATACTGGATGGATGGATGTCCCTCACACACACACTCGCTCACACACACAGTGTATCCTGTATGTGTTTTACATAAGGAGCAATAAAATGGTTTCTAATCTTAGTCCACCTTGAAGATGCCTGACACGCAGCTCTTATTTTGAAAGGAATCAAAGCGCTAGCGTGCAATAAAATTTGGTCGGGTTGCAGTGGAAAAGCAGCAGTCGCATTACACACGCAGACACAGACACATACATCGGTTTGCGCGTGTGATGTGGCAGCCAGGAGACTGACTGGAGACTGATGTCTAATCAGGGGGTTGGGCAATTTGGTGAGAATGAATGAGAGCCTCACAGAGGGTCAATGATGCCCTCTACAGTAGACACACACACTTAAGTATTAGCCTGTGTATATAAATGATATTTGAGAACTGACACAAATTTGTGCTTAAAAAAAAATGTATATATATATATATATATATATATATACACTTTATAGTATTTGTTTCTAGTACAAGAATAACTCACTTATTTTTTGTATACTTTTTGAATGTGTTATATATTTTTATTCAGAAACATATAGCATTATTTTTTTTAATTTTATTGCAAAAGCAACAATGTATTAGTGATTTATTTTTGACATTCCCTATTTTTATTAACAGAAATACTTTCTGTCATTATACATTTCATGATAGCATACTTTTTAATGCATATTTTAGTGTAAAGTAAAAGTATAGTGATAAGAATGTTCTACTAGTATCACTAGTTGTAAATGTGTGCTTTGCTGATTTATTTTTTTGTTTGTTGCTTTCGTATTTAGTTGATTGTAATATTTAATTTCAAAATTACATTTCATTTATGTGGTGGTGCCTCCTTAAGGTTTATTTTGTACGTTATTATTAAAATTGTTGCTTTTCTGTTATTTTTCTCACAAGCTAAAATGACCTGTGATGAATGATTGAATTAAAAAAAATATATTAATAAGCTTCTTAGAATTATTATTTATTATTTTTTCCGCGTACATTTTGTACACTTTCAGGGTTTTATATTTTAGAACATTTTTACTAGGCTTAAATGGCGGTTTAGTGCCGTGAACGCAGTATACGCGGTCGGACAGTCCTTGAACGCACCACTTGAGTTGGTCTGTGAACGCCACACACGCGCTCACATTAGAGAGTCTTCCGGATACACATGCTCATTGAAGACGTTCCTCGAACGCAACACGCTCGAGTCGCTTCCGATAAAGAAAAACAAACGTTCGGGACGCTTCCTGAACGCAACACAAGCATTGTGGTCGCGTCGTGAACGCAGCACACGTGCCCAGAGGACGCTTTCCGTGAACGCAACACTTGCACGCTCTTATGACTTTGTTGCGGTCGCCGTCTTCGTGGATCATGCGGGTACGTACACGCGTGTGTGTGGGAGGCGTGTCGCCCCCTCAAGTTATATTGAATCACTTTAAAAAAAAAAAAAAAAAAAAGAAGGAAAAAAAGACACGCGGACGGGAAATCCCGGCCCACGAAGAAGCCTCTTCTCCCTCGCACAGTGTAAAAGAGAGACGGAAAATAATTGTTCAACGTATTTGTTTTTTACCTGTGTATTTTTTCCTCTTTTAGGATATTAATAAAGCATAATTAAATTTTTATAAATGTTTTGAATTCGTGAATCACACCCGCCAACTCGTTCAAGTTCGTCTGTGACGCACCTGGAAGCTGCCCCGACATATTTTTTTTAAAGCCCCCCACGCGTGGACGTCCATTTGAAGTTATTTATAGCGGCAAATGCGTGGTGGCGCGCCGACTTTTTAAGAAGCCACAGAGACCACCACGACCACCCGCCTCCTCCTCTTTCTCACACTCCCCACGCGTGGTTTTCCTCCTCCTGCCAGGCAGAAAAGAGGCTTTCCCACTCGCGGTGCTCCCGAGGAAGGATCGCTCGCGACTTTCCTTTTATCCTCCACTTTTCTTTTTTGATCGCCTTCGTGGGCGATTTAATTGACTTTAAATCCACCCTCGTTGTTTGTGATGCGCATCCCCGTAGACCCGAGTGCCAGCCGGAGGTTCAGCCCGCCGTCCAGCAGCCTGCAGCCGCTCGCGGGCAAGATGACGGACGTGAGCTCACCGGTTGCCGGCGGAGGTGGCGGCGGCGGCGGCGGAGGGGGAGGAGGAGGTGGCCCCGGCGGGCAGGCGGACGCGGCTTCGGCGGCGGCGGTGGTACCGAGGCTGCGCGCTGCCCACGAGAACCGCAGCATGGCTGAGATCATCGCCGACCATCCGGCCGAGTTGGTGCGCACCGACAGCCCCAACTTTTTGTGCTCCGTGCTGCCGTCGCACTGGCGATGTAATAAGACTCTGCCTGTTGCTTTCAAGGTGAGTTATCATGATGTTATTTAAAAAAAAAAATAATTATATATATATATATATATATGTATGTATTTTTATTTTTGGCTCAGTGAAATGTCACTAAGTAACATTACTGCTGATTTATTAATAGTACATCTAATTGTTTTTGTCATCTTGGCACAAAGCTATAGACCACGCCAAAAATGTTTTTTTCCAACTATTACTTACTTGGGGGGGGCATTAAAAAGTAACTGCTGTGTTGTTTTTGATTATAAACACATTTAAAACTTACTGCTAGTTTTCATATGAAAGGCTATTTTCGGAGATATCGCAGATGGATCAAACGCTGTCAAAGTGTGTTGAAATGTGTTGCTTGGCTGCAAAACAAACAAAGCTTTTCATAATTCTTTTTTTTTTCTTCTTTTTTTTGAACAAGCACTTACTGCTGTCTGGGTCGTTATAGCAGCTGCTCAGTCCCCTTTTTTTGTTATCTCCTTCCAGGAATCTTAATGAGAATCTTAGTGGGGCTTTTCTTGCTGTTATAAAATTAAAAGACACTTTGAAGGTGTTTTGATGTGTGTTCTGAGATGTGCTGTATAATTACTTCTGCCAGGGAGTTGGCATGAGGCCATAGTTTGTGTTCTTAAAGCTCGTGGCATTTGGTTCACCTTATTAAAAGAAACGTTTCAATTTTTGGAATTCAATTGACTTAGTTTGTCAGTAAATGTTCTTAGGGGGGGTGCTTAGGGTTAGTATAATGGTGGAGGTCAACTCTTCAATTAATTGCTCATGCAGTTGTGGTTTGCTCTGATGCCTCATTTGATTGTGTGAAAAATGACACAAAATGAAAAGTTATGTTAATTTATTTATCTTTGAATTGGGAGTGCACAACAGTCAGGAGTGTGTTTCAACCTTACTGATAAAAGAAAGGGAAAATAGGACAAATCAAGATGACCTAGTTCTAATTAACTAATTTGTAAATTATTTTTAATGTATTTACTTGAAAGAGTTCTTATTTTCACATACATTTTATTTGTAAATTATTACAATTTTTTTTTGCGCTTTTAAAATATTAAATTAATTATATTAAATAAAATGTTGAAAAAGGTCTACATTCTTTAACATGAAGAATCCTTTTTTTTTTCTTTCTCAATACTGACACCGAAGACGTTTTATTTCGTGTTTGTGGGGAGTAAAGTAAGTGCACCAACTGTCAGTTTACTTGGTGGGTGTACGAGGCGAGAGAATTCTCTGATGAACCAGCCTATTTGTCTTTTTGGTGACGCACCGTTTATCTCGGGGAGAGACCGTATTAAAAAAAAAAAGTTTTACCCCTCCCAAGTGCGTTAAACACCCGAAATAAACACTTTTGAACTTATTTTTTTAAAAAAACAGCGCCTGTTCTCCTAATAAGATGCCAACTGTGCTTGCTTCAAGCTGTTTATCGCTCATATTTTAAGTTTACCAGAACTGACCCAGAAAACGAAAGACAATTCCGCATTGTGTATTTAAACACCAAAATGTGTTAGTCGACTGAAAGGCCGCTAGCGTAATGAGAAGATTTAATACGAAGGCCATAGACAGGCTAACGTGAATTAGCTTTTACTGGATCTTAGTTGGGGACCTTCTCTGCCTCTTCTTCTTGCTATATTTCTCTAAATATAAGGTTTGTGTCTTTGCCGCCAGGTGGTGGCGCTAGGGGACATAACGGATGGCACGGTGGTGACGGTGATGGCCGGCAACGACGAGAACTACTCGGCCGAGTTGCGAAACGCCTCGGGTGTGATGAAGAACCAGGTGGCACGCTTCAACGACCTGCGCTTCGTAGGCCGCAGTGGCCGAGGTGAAGAGACACGCACACACACACACACACTCTTAGGTGGTGAGGATTAGTGATCTCCTTCGCTTACGTGGCAACCACATAATGGTCTTTCCCACTCCGAGCGCACGTCTGATTCAAAGCCTCAACTTGCAAATCTCTGCCAAGGCCAAACAACCCTAATTGGAATCAGCATACACTCCTCCTGAGTGTTGTTAAGAATACACACCGAAAAAGAAGAAACCGTAAGAAATGAGACAAATAATAACAGCATCAACACTTGTCGACAGACCATATAAAAAATATATTTTTTTATCCTCGGCGAACAATGATGGTGTTCAAGCAATTTAAGGAGAAGCGCAGTCGTTGAGAAAGTGTTTTAAGTTACAAGTGTGGTCACGGAATGAATTGAAACTTGTATCTCAAGGCACCACTTTAGCGTTACAAAGTAAGCAAATTATTTATCGTTACCCATATCGTAATATTTTTGATTGGTCGTTATGCAACAAACGAACCACCGTTAAACCAAGAAAATGCAACTTCCTCAAAGGTGGCATTGAGCATGCTCATAAACACGATTCCCTCCCCGAAAAGTCATAAATATTCTTTCAAAAAAGATTTCGAGACGAGTCTGCCTTTGGTCCGAGGCATCCCAGTTATCAACATGTTTGGCCGGTTGCCGTGGAAACCCATGTCACAGAATCTGGCGACAGGAAGTGACATAGGAGCCCGGAGGTGAGAGATCAGACTACGAGGTGTCTGAAATGAATACGCAGCCGGCGGTGTCGAAGCGATGTTGCTGATGTGGATGCCACATCGGAGCCGTGACAGCCACGATTGATAGCGCAGGTAGCTTAGCGTAAGTGGATACTGTTGAGAGCGTCATTAGACTTGATAGAGTGGCAGTGGAACTTCTTAAGGCCGTAGGAAATAACGTCTCTTGATTAATTTTTTCATCCAAGTGTAAAAATAAGTTAACTCGCTTAATATGATTACATTGTTCGCAGCCTTACCACAAATTTGGGTTTTAAAATTTAGCAGTTGTGAGTTTATCAGTACGCAAACTATGATGATTTGTGTTTTTAAATAAAACTGTCACTAAAAATGCAAACGAAGCAGTCGGAAGGCGAACCTCCGGATGTGTCCACTTCATCATCTCAACACGGCGCACACCTGTCGCATGTGGACTCATGCTTACAGTCGGCGTGGCAGACGCCCACGCGTGGACAGCTGCCGCGATGAGTCGCCGCATTTAACCCCGTGGTCCGCCCCCATTTCCTGGCCCCCACCCGGCCCCGCTCGTCGCCACGGTTACATGATGCATACCTTTTCAAGTCTTCATCGCGCAGCGACCCGGTGCCGGTGATTCACCACATTCCTGGCGCTGACACACACTTCCACGCGTAAAGTTGGGATTGGTGGGCCACAATGGGTTCTAAAATTTGACAGAGGGGCCGGACCAGGTGCAGATAGCTGGAGTGTTTTGGGAACCTCACCTCATCGGAGAAAAAAAAAATATATTTAATTCTAAATGAAAATGAACAAACGCATAACAACAAAATGTTTTTGACACACCAGAGTATTTAGAAAACAAAACATTTACAAGGTTTATTCATTTAATTTTTGTCAAGTTTGGCGGGCCGGATTAAAACGTTTAACGGCCGCATGTGGCCCCCAGGCCGCAGTTTGCCCAAGCCTGCCGTAGACTGTGAAAAAAAATCGTAACAATCGCTGAAAGAGTCGCAAAAGGCGATCTGCGACATGGCGCATGTTCACTGTTTAAGGAGAGGAAGTGCCAATTAAAAGAGCCCACTCACTCCTGGAAAGAGACCACATAAGGGCGTAGTGTCTCCTCCAGTCGTGAGACTCTCACACAAGCCGTCGTTGTCCACCGTGACTCCTCGCCAAAAGCCCTCACCCCCAGTTTGTATTGAATGCGTCTCGTTGTCCCCGAGGCGCATGGCGTGTCAACTTTGCAAATAATGACGATGATGTCATTTTGATGTCGCCGCAGGCAAAAGCTTCACACTGACCATCACCGTGTTCACCAACCCGCCGCAAGTCGCCACTTACCACCGAGCCATCAAGGTTACAGTGGACGGACCACGAGAGCCCAGGAGTGAGTACGCGCAATTACATTCTGTGTCACGCCCGTTACGTGTGCTAGCTTAATGCTAACACATAATGGGGAAATGCCAGGCCAACAAATGCGTGTTTTCTTACTATAGTAGCCAAAATGCACGCTAGTATCTCAGTAGGCGCTTAATAAAAATAACCACACTCTCCACTCTTGATTTCATCACATTTATTCATGAAACTCAGTTGGGCCAGAATCAGTGAACTTCAGGTTGTAAATTTTGGCCACCCCCGATGCTTACTTCATGGTTATTAAAAAATTATTAAATAATTTTTGATTCAATAATAAAAATGTTCATGTGTATATACCAGGGGTGTGCAAACTTTTTGATTGGCAGGCCACAATGGGTTCTAAAATTTGACAGAAGGGTTGGACCAGGAGCAGATGGATGGAGTGTTTTGGTCACCTCATCGGAGACAAAAAAAAACAAAACATTAAATTTTAAATTAAAATGAACAAAAGCATTACAACAATATATATTCATTATTATTCATTTAATTTTTTTCAAGTTTGGCGGGCCGGATTAAAGTGCTCAACGGGCCGCATGTGGCCCCGGGGCCGTAGTTTGCCCACGCCTGGGCTAGAACATAACAATAGCATTTGCATTCATTTTAACGGTGATAGTTGAGTTGACCCTGACCCAAACCTTGATTCGTGTTATAGAGGACGAACTCGGTGTCGTAGCGCTTTTCCCACACTGGCTTACTTTCGGCACCAAGACGGTGAGGTGGAATATACCCAAGAGGCTACACTGGGTAGCAAGAGTGCTAGCATCAGCTCCTTTTAATAGGCTGTATAAAAACAACTGAGCAGGAAGTTGGGGCGGGGGGCTAAACTTTACTATAGTAGAGCCGTCAGTGCCAGCTGGTCTGGCACGCAGCTGTTTGCCTCCTCCTTGAGAAATTCTTAAAAAATGAAAAAAAAAAAAAATGATGTGACAAACAACGCTCACATGTGGCACCGGGACACAGCGGAGCCGGGAGACGATCGCGCTAGCAAACGATGTCGTTCCTGACGCTAGGAAAATCTGCTCGCGCTGCCAAGAACACACTCACTCGCACGCTCACTCACACGCACGCTCGATCTGCTGCGTTTGATCAAAAGCATTTCCTGTGCATCTGCTGCCGCGCGTCACATGACTTATTTTAGCCCGTTGTTTGGTGGCCGACAGATGAGACTCCATCGCAATGTATGTTAACAAAACGCCCGTAAAATTGATGAAAGGTATCAAACTAAGTATTTCCACAAGACAGGACGGGTTGAGTTCAATTCAGGTTGCCGAGTCCCAGCGGATCGTTAAAAAGTCTTAGAAGCCTTTGAATCAATCTAAAATGTCTAATTTAGATTACTGAAAATAATACCTTGTGATTTTCCTTTTAATTATAGCTCTGTACTGAAACAATATCAATGATGTCATCGGTGACTAGTCGCCAACCAACTAACTAAGAAAATCTGAAGTCGTCTTGGCCCTAGTGTGCGTGGGTGTGTTTGTGTGTGCCGCTCAGGACACATGTATGAGTGTGTAATTATATGTTAATAGTGTCATTAGCAGAGTGCAACTAATAGGCCTCATTAAATGTCATTTGCAGCTAATAGGAGGCGGGGAGTGGCCATGAGTAGACCCGAGTGTGTGAGAGACTCACACACACACACACACAACGGTAGCAGAGAGCGCACCCGTCCTCTTAAGCAAATCTTCAGTTTGTCAATTCAATTGATGGTCCGCTCACTCGAGAGGTGACACAAAACATTGCGGTGTCACACAAAGTTAGCGTTGTGGCTAAGCGTGCGTGTGTGTGTGTGTGTTGTGGAGGTCAGCGTGTTAACAAGTCTGGTGAGGAGGCAGCGGTTCGGCAGACCATATTAGCGGTTGCTTCCAAACCCCACACAGAGACACACAAAAGTACGCGCGGACACACACACACACACACAACCAGGCATTAAAATCCACTCGTCTGTATAACGTGCCGGAATGACTCACTGACAAGTTTATGACAAAAAAAGGCTGTATTTTCTCAAATGGTGTCCCAAAAAATTGACGCAGTTATTATTATTGTTATTATATAGTTATTGTCTTGAGTGGGTTTTTAAAAAAAAAAAATCAAAGCGTTCCTGAGAGGGTGGAAACAACCCCCCCCCCCTAAATTAATTAGATAATGGTACGGCCTGGAAAAGTGGAAAACATAATTTTGTCAATTATTTGATATGTGAGGGGAAAAAACAGGCTTTCACAATCGTCATGACTCAAAATCATACTGTGGAAATTCCCTTTTTTGCCAAAGCCAAGTGTTTAGTAATTGTTGCTGGCTGCATCGTAACTTGAATGTCTTTTATGCCGCTCATGTTGAAAATTAACTGGATAATTAAACTCAATTAAATCATTTGATAAAACTAAGAAAAAAAAAGCAGGTCATTTAACTCGCAGCCCTGCGAGACGCAGCATTGAAAAAAAATAATTTTATATAATTTTATCATTTTAAAAATATTTTTTTATCTCATTTTTATAGTCGTATATAATTTGATTAGAATTCATAAAAGCATGACACGTTTACATGTTTTTAATTTACCAATAATTTCGGGACTTTTTTAATTAAATCAATAAATAAACATTTTTATTTCACCGGAAAAATATCTTAATTAATGCAACAAATATTACAAGCCTCTAGCATTGTGCTTCTCCACATCATACATTTCCTGTCACATTCATTCTGAGTAAAAGTCTCCATTTTTTTTTTTCTCCCTGCGCGTCATCAAACAACAAAATCCGTGATAATTGGGAGTCACGCCTCGACTCAAAATCAAGAGCGATGAAATGAGGGAGTAGGTTGAGAAGAAAGTGAAAAAAAAAAAAAAAGAAACAAATCTTTTCTTGAGGCAGCCAATCAAGTTGTGTGAAGTTCCACGTGACTGAATCGGCGTGCGTGAGTGTCTGTGGGCGCGAGTGCACGTGCGTTGGTGTGTGACACTAAACACAAAATCATTCAGCGAGCGGCAGAAAAAAAAAGTGAGGAAAAGAAATAAAAAGCTGCTCTCCCGTTCTGAATCATCTCTAATGTGTTTTTGCGTGAAATCATAGTATCGCCTCGGGGAGCTGTCCTGGACGTCTACATCCATAAGTGGAGAGTGTGAGTGCGTGTGCGCGTGCTTTCCCTTCCCTGGCCGGACCACACAGATGCCTGGCAGCGTTCCACCGCAGTCAGCACGGCTCCTTTTCACTCGCTTTTTCCTCTTCCTCTTTTTTTCCCGCCTTCTCCTCCTCTCCCCCCCCCCTGTTCTCCTCCCTCCATCTCTGGTTTTATCATCTGCCCTCATTTCTTCCAATCCCTCCTTCCCTTGATACCAGACCCCCACGGCGGACGGGCGCCTGGCTGTCACCCTGCCTTCAGCCCAGCCTAACTCCACATTTTTTTTTTCCTCTGGAAGTCATCCACTGGAATAATTCATGACGTCAAAAAAAAGAAAGAAAATAGTCATTGTGAGGCCTCAGAATTTAAAATAGACCTGAATTCATGGATGAGTGACATCCACACACATGTGTAGTGAGGCCTTAGCCCGCCACAAAAACCCGCTTACTCAAGCTTTAATCTGACACAAAAAAGGGTACATGAAAAGGCAATCGTGAAATACGATCATAACCATAGAACTGAATTGGTTGTGCAACATGGCCAGCACTCGCAAGGAACATGGATGGATTGATGTACACTGTGGGCCAAAACAATGGAAAGCACCAAGAACTAAAAGTTCTACGAAACAAATTGTTGGGACAAAAACAGAAAAAGAAATATGTCTGACGTGGGAATTGAAAATGACTGAAAAATTGTAGAGAAACAAAAATCAGGAAAAATATTTTTTCTAAAATATTTATTAAGGGGAAAAAAAAATCTTGCTTAAAGTCTGCTAAATGTTTTTTTTTTAAAGTATTTTAGGAATTATTTCTGAAGTTAAAAAGAAAAAAAGTAAATTTTTTTTGAAAGACTTTTATTGATCGAAAAAAAGAGAAAAAAAGTTTGTTTAAAAGAAAAAAAAACTGGAAAAAAATACTAACTTTGCTATTTAGTATTATTTTTAAAATTAAATTTGACAAAATGTCCGGTTCTTTAACCATTAGTCACATCATCAAGTTGTTTCAACCAACATATCTTGAGTCTCACTGGTTAAAATTTATTTAACTTGATTCTGGACAAAGCCGAGCTTGTTTTTCCAACAGCCAAGGCTAAGCAATGCTAAGCTAAGATAGCAATTGACGTTTGGTGCTCCATAAGGTGACGTTAGCCAGCATAAATCAAGTGCAAAGCCGCAAGTCTTACCGCTTGACATTATTTGGCTCGATTCAGGACAAAGCCAGGCTTGTTTTTGCAGCTCCCAAGGCGGAGCAGTGCTAAGCTAAGCTAGCGTTGGCGTCTTGTGTTCTCAAATGCCTTCAAGGAGAGTGTAAAACTTACCCAGCTGTCTACATGCGTAAAAAAAAAAAAATTCCCGTTATAAACATCACGCCAGTGTTTGTCTTTCTCAAAGTTTTCACATTAATTCATCAGCCTGCAGTCATGTGCGGAGCTGAAGGTTATTAGTCTTGAAATAAATCATAAATTAGCATTAACTGTGGTTGAGACGATGTTAGCCTAGCATAGCATAAATCAACAAGACCCACAAGTAAAAAAAAAAAAATATTTTGCTTGATTCCACACAAATCCAGGCTTGTTTTTCCAACTTGGATTTAATAAACTATATATCTAAGTCTCTGAACGGTGACGTTAGCCTAGCTGAGCATAAATCAAGCTTAATTTTGCTCAATTCTACATCAAGTCATGTCGATGTTGCCACTGTCAAGGCTGAGCAAAGCTAAGCTAGCGCCGGCAGCAGAGCGTAACGAGCACGCCCGCAAGTCCCCGACCCATCAAGGGGAAACCACCTCACACGGCTTCTTTTTTCTCCTTGCCTGCTTTTCTTTTGATCTGATTAGCCCGGCGCGCCACAGAGCAAAGAAGTCCCTTTTGGAACTGTACTTCCGACGACTTGCGAGCAAGCGTTTGCACGTGGCCGCCGAGCAGTCGCACATCTGGTGCGAATCTGTCCTCGCTTCCGGTCGCCGGCCGGGGCATGCAAGGAAGTGGCAGGGGAGGGTGCTATTTGCTATTCTGGTGGTACAAGCGCTTTGTTCCTGCGCGGAAATATATTTTAAGTAGACTCTTTACTTTTACGCCCTACATTTTGGGAAAAAAGAAAAAATTGGCCGCTTAATGCCAAAGGATGTGAGTTGAGGAATTTCATTTCGACAGAAGTCGTCCTTTACCGCCATCTTGTGACAGCATTTGGCAACTGCAGTACAATGTCAAGCTCTGCCTGCTTCGCTGTAGTTCTTTAAAGCGTCTTTTCCACTCCACAATTATCTTTCCTTTCAGCCCTGCACAAAGTGTGACGACTTATACCATCTCTGCTGATCACGATGATGATGATGATGGGAATGTCAGGGACTTTCCCCAACGGTGGGTGAAATCATCCATCCCCTTTTCCTGCGTCTTTTCAAACACCCGCCGGCGCATCGCTCAGCAGCCTGACCAGAGTTCCGATAAAACAGCTGAGACATGAGCTTGGCTTTGGCAGTGTACGAGGCGTCATGAAGAAGAAGAAAAACGCTTTCTGTAAAGCTTTGAAAAGCGTGTAATTGTCAATTTAATGTTTCGTTTAAAGTCCACCCGACATTCATGGGCACAAACGACTCTTTACGGGAAAGGCAAGAATCCCTGCGGCAACAATGTGAGACATGTGATGGGGGGGGTGTTTGTATTTTGCAATGTCTTGTGACTTAACTTCCGGGACTTTCTTCTCAAATGAAAGGCCTTAATTATCTGTGAAAATTGCATAAACACGAAAAGCAATATGGATTTGCGGAATTGGTCCAGTTTGGATTTGGTCTATTTGGGGTGTGGTGTTTATTTATTGATTTTGTTTTTTTTTTTGTTTTTTTTTTGTGAACGATTTTACTTTGAATATAAAAAAAATGGGTAAATCTAGCAAAAAAAATTAAGAAAACAGACTTGGGCCGTGGCTCAAACTGTTGCAATCAAGATCTTCGCAGGGAAATAGTTGACCCCTAATGGTTAAATGTCGTAAATGTGCCAGATATGTTTTTTAACGTACTTTATTTTGACTGTTTTGATGAAAAAAAAAAACATGGTGATAAAGTCTGAGCAACCTCTGAATACACAAGAAACAAGAAAATCCCGGTGCAGACTTAATTTTCTTTTTTTTTTTTTTTTAACTCCATGTCACCTTCCAGCAAACTCGACCTGGTTAGTTGTCGTCCCGCCGTAATCAGGTTTATCCAGATTGTAAATGACGCTGCCGACTGTTTGCCGGGCCCGCTGGCGTTCTGCCAAAGCGTGGCGGGAATTCCGCCGTTGTCAGAACGCTGCGCGGCATCAAAAGAAAACAAAAACCAATGTCCTTGCCAGTGAGTCCACACCTGAGTCCAGAAATAAACTCCAGACGAGTGAGCCTGAGGCTCATTATGGTAACGTTTGCGTGTGTTTGATACACTAAGTCACGCCTGTGAGAAGCATAAATGTGACAAAGGGGTGTCCAGATTTTGCCAGAGGAATGCGGGAAGAGAGCGAGGCGAGAATATTTTTGGCAGGCCGCGCGTCTCCTGTAGGGATAATGGCGGCGTGGCGTGAGAAACTCTGTTTACCTGGCGAACAGGCCTCGGCTTAACGAGCGTATGGCTTCCTCTCGCAGTCGGAGGATCCCCAGTCACTCGCGCTTGAAACTGACATTTCTGGAGGGGGGGGGATAAGAACATCCCGTGTCAAACTGTCATCGTCATGCGAGTTTATCCAGCATTTGGACTGGCGTGAAAAAGAAGTTAGCCGCACTGTATTATAATTTTCTTGGTCCAACGCTGCCTCCTCAGGGCATCGTCAGAAGCTGGAGGACCCTCCAAAGTCGGGCCTGTTTTCGGACCGCCTGAGCGAGCTGGAGAGGATGAGGGTCCGCGTGGCGGTGCCCGCCCAAGCCCAGCGACCGGCGCTCAACACGGCGCCCAACTCGTTCACGCCGCAGGGACAGACGCAGATCACCGGTAATAGTTGGAAAGCAGAATTTTTATTCAAATATTGGTGAATTAAATTCGTTTATTGTACGATTCAAAAAATCAGGCGAAACAATTAATTTAATTCAACTGGACATCGCAATTTAGTGGAACGTCATTTTCAAATCGCTTTGGTATTATTATATTTATATGTAATAAATCGGTTATTACATTATTGTAATGTAGATTCATGTATTTCTTATTTAAAACAATTTTAAATAGGACCTTTCAAAAAAAAAATAATGATACATTAAATGACAATCGCTATATTGAGGAAAGTAAATCGCAATCGGATTAGTTTTCAAAATTATTCTGGCCTTGAAAAAAAAAAAAAAAAACTGAAAATTAATTATTTTATTTTGAACATTTTACACACTTTACATGCACATCTAAATGACTTGGCCCATGTGTCCGTTTTAAAACACCAACATTTTCTCGCCCCGGCTCGTTTAGCTCCATGTTTACATGCTGCTGCCTTTTATAAGGCAAACAGGAAGTTTTTCCTCCGGGACAGTAAACACTCCAAAAGACTCCGACCGAGTCCATCAGACGCAACTGACTGTTTCTCCCTCTCCACCCCACCAGACCCGCGTCAGTCGCAGTCGTCGCCGCCGTGGTCGTACGAGCAGACGTACCCGTCCTACCTGAGTCCCATGGCGTCCCCCTCGGTGCACTCCACCGCCCCGCTCTCCTCCAGCAGAGGCACGGGCCTGCCCTCCATCAGCGACGTGCCCAGACGCTTGCCAGGTTAGGCTCACGCAGAACTCATCAACTCACCACCACTTACTTGTGCAGTGCTGCCTTGAGATAAGAGTTTAAATATTTCCATCATCACGGTTGTAATAAAAAACGATCTTTGTTTTATATATTATTATAATAGATGGGCACAATTCCTCACTAAGCTGCAGTAGTGTTAATATTGTAATTTGCAGAGGATAAAGAATATATGCCTGTGAGCGTTAGAAAAATAACCCAAAAGTTCTTGGAAAAAAAACAGGCATAAACCAGTAATAAGCGTCTGTTCAAATATTTAAAAAAAAACGAAAAATTTAAAATGCTCGCCATATCTAAACATTTTTATAAGTGAAGACAATTTGCAATTTTGATATTTTAGCGAGAAACACTGACTGGACGTAATTTGCTTTTGTGGGCCTCAAGTATTTGCTCTCAAGTCAAAGCAAAGAAATTGCGACAGCTCGCATCGCAAGTCGGCTCACTTGCAAAACAAAAAACCACAGTACACGAAAGCCCATAAATTCAAGCGTTCAAGCGAGCCTTATAATTTCTTGAAATGGAAATTCACTAGCTTAATGCTAACATAATTTAGACAAGCTAACAGAAAGCGGAGGAAAGCAGAGTACACGATTACTTCATGTGTGGATTTGTTTCCTCGTCTTCCCAACAGTCGTCCTTTGATCTCAGAGGGCCGACCCGGCGTAAATGACAGGCTGGCTGTTTAATAACAGACCAACTAAGTGTCTTTAAGATATGCTGCTCTTCTGTACTCACGTACACGGCATTGTGCCAAATTGCATAAGCCGGCTTGTTTGTATCTCGCTTACAGTTTGTAAAAAAAAAAAAAAAAGTGAAGCGCTTCTTTTGAAGTCCCAACATGCCGCCAGACAAGTTTTCTCTCCGTACACCTGCTGAGTCACTGGCATGTTTCAAACGTAGTCAGCTGGCTTGGCGGCCTTGACGACTTTGGACTTTCCCCTAGTCGGCTTTCGTTTCGTCACTCGTATGAGGTTGCCGCGTAGATCCAAAATATTTACCTCTCACGGTCACTAAAAAAAAAAAAAATGACATTTACTAAAAAAAACAAAATGTCACACATACTAAAAACCTCTCACACTCACCAAAACTTGTCACACTATACATATATATATATATATATATATATATATATATATATATATATTAGAGGCATACAGACATTAAATATTGTGATTTGGTGTAAATTTGTTCCACTAGAAGTGTCTACCGAGACATAAATGTGACGTAAACATGACCTCATATTCTTTCTAGAATAATAAGAGGAAATTGGCAGGGGGCGGTGTCTTCTAATTAGCATCATATGCTACGTGATGCTAACTCGCATGCAAACATGCTGAGCCCCTCCCTTTCTCTCCACGAGGCCTCCACCCCCTCGTCCTTCCTCGTCCTCTTTTCGCAGCAGACGTGGTGACAGGGAAGACGCCTCATGATTTATGATAAGAGCACCGTTGGACGAAACCACTGAGGGAGGGGGGGGGACGAACGGGGGTCCGGGTTTTGTATGGCATGAAGGTCCGGAGTAGACCTCCCATTCTCCATAAACTCGGCACTCGGTGCCGCGCTCGCCGCAGCCAGTTAGCGGTTTTTGGGGGGTACTTTTTATTTTTGGGGATATAGCTCACTCACACACGCACACGCGCACGCATACACGCGCACTCACTGGAGCCGACGGGAGGCGAGCGTCGGAGCCACATCAGAGCCGGGGTCCGCCTCATTATGGATCTCATGGAAACTGTTTCTTGCACAAAGTGTTTCCACATGTGCTGCTCCTCATTCGACACACACACACTCACATTTGTGTGTATGTACAGCACACACACACACACACGTAAAAATGCGTAAACATGCAAACGCTTTGTCAGCGTCGGCCGGCGAGACAGAAGATGATGAATAAAACAATACAGGCATTTTTCGTCACATTTATTCCACCCTAAGGAAAACATGGCAATCGAAAAGGCGGGGGGGGTGTGACTTTTCTGTGATCTTTGCAGCTTTTGAACACTTTTAACGGGCTTATAAATGTAAAAAGGGGTGAACCATTGTTTATCATGAAAACAAATCTGATCCGAACTGCTCGATGGCGCCACAAAACTTCGCAACATTCAGCCGTCATGGATTCGCATTGCTTTTCTTGCAGTGGAGGGATTATACCAGTTGGTGGCGGTAGTGTGCCACTAAGCTGCCCACAAAAAAAAAAAAAAACTGAGCAAAGAAGGACAAAACATTAGGTACAGTTGTGATTTGTGCTCGCATTTTCCGTGTTATTTGTTGTTTTTACCGTTTTTGCATTATTAGTTAATTAAATCGCTAACTTGCTAACCAGACGTTTTGCTTATTAACGTAATTATTTGCCACAAGTTGAAAAGTCCAAAAATACAGCGGTAGTGCCCCAACTCGCGAGCTTTTCCACTTGGTCAATTTCTTTTGCTTTTGTGTTGCGAGCCAAAATTATAGTTGCGAGTGAGCTTTATACATGTCGTCCCTTTGAGTGGAAATAAATCGAGGAATTACGGTCCACGAATTCCCTCCCATGTGCGTAAGGAGAGCCACAGACACTGATGCAAAACGAGAACAGTCACAAAGAGCTGATGTCGGTTATAACTCACACCCAGACGCTCACATACAGACGAAGCCGACAAGCTGACTCCGACTCCTGATTTGACTCATTAGGCCACGCCCCCTCACGGTGCACATACAATACTGCAGTTCTTGTTGTGACATTAGGAATGTTCCAACATGGTCATTTTGTTGTTATTTTGGTTTTGACTTGTGCCCAACAGATACAGATTTGTTTTTAGGCCAATTCTGATAATTGGCGAAAAAAAAAAATTCCAATAACCGTTTAATCATCTGATTACGACAATAAAGACTTTAATGTCAGACAGAACGCATGACTGTTTTGTAATCCTTTGTGCTTTATTATTTAACAACTGAATATTTTTTTCCATCATTATCTTACATTATGTTGTAAAAAAAGTTGGCCAAAAATCAGCCAATTTTTGCAGATTTTTTTTTTAACAGCGAATAAGAGCCGACAATTTTTTTTTTTTTTTTTTTACAAATTAATGTCATTTCAATTAATTTCAATGGAAAAAAAAATATTTGACGAACAATATATTTAGTGAAGAGCTTGGTGAATTAAAGCAGTTGCCCCCGTGTCGAGCATCTATTCCAAACTTGTTGTTGTCTTCCTTTCAGGTTCTTCGGACCTGAGCCCTTTCCCGGGCCAATTTGAGCGCCAGTTCCCAGGATTGTCCTCCCTGGCGGAGAGTCGCTTCAGCAGTCCTCGCATGCACTACCCGGCCACCTTCACCTACACGCCGCCCGTCACCTCCGCCATGTCGTTGGGGGGCCCCCACTACCACACCTACCTTCCGCCTCCCTACCCGGGCTCCACGCAGAACCAGAGCGGACCTTTCCAGACCAGCAGCACCCCTTACCTGTACTACGGCGCCTCATCCGGGTCCTATCAGATCTCCATGGTGTCGGGCGGCGGGGGCGGGGGCGGCGGTGAGCGCTCGCCCTCCCGCGTGGTCCCTCCGCCCTGCACCAGCGCCTCCACGGGGACCTCGCTGGTCAACCCCAACCTGCCCAGCCAGACGGACGGCGGCGTGGACGGAGGAGACGGGAGCCACAGCAACTCCCCCACTGTCCTTAACACTGGGGGACGCATGGATGAGGCCGTGTGGAGGCCCTACTGAATGCCTGACTGAAAAGGGATTTTTTTTCTGGGGTGGGTTTGTTTTGTTTAAAGCAGCTCGTCCCGACTTGTGCAAACTTGTCTTCCTGGAATGTTTGGACCAAAACTCTCGGAGCAGCAATAAGCAGCACATCCTTCCTAACAAACTTTTTTTTGTATCTTTTTAATACCAATGTGGAGGAGGCACAGATTCAAAAGAACAAAATAATAATTATTGCACTACCACGTTGATGTTGGAATTTACCAGCATGATGTTGTGTATTTAGAGGGGGAAAAAACTTTTCTTGAAAAAATGACTTTCTCGAAAATATGACATGTTGTCGACTATATCTGACTATTTTTTTTCTTTTAAATATCCAACTATTTGAGGGGATTTGTTTCACATAAATATGACTGACATCAACTACTTTTTTTCCCAATGTTGGACTTTTTCTAAAAAAAAATCTAAAGTTTTTCACAAATATATACTTTTTGGTTAAAAATATTCAACAAAATATTGAAAAATATCAGACTTTACTCAAGTTTTCTATTTTTAACTCAAATGCTTTTATCTTGAATACTTTATTCTAAAAAAAAAAAAAAAAAGAAAAGCACAGCTTTTCTCGAGAGTTTGTTTCTCCCTTTTTCTCTAACATTTTCAAAAATATTTTGGAATATTTTGACTTTTCCTCAAATACGCAATTTTGTTCTTGTAATGATTCTGACGTTAATGTGGTGGTGTAATTATTTTTCTTTCGTCCCGATATGTCCTTTAAGGCTTTGTTTTGGGGGTTTTTTTCCCCCCGCATTAGGCATGTTTTTTGTTTTTCTATACGACAATACAGAGACGCACTGAGCAGCGAGACTTATTTAAACGTGTATATCACAGGGCGCTCCGCTTCCTGTTTAACTTATGAAGCCATAACTTATGTGTTATTATATTTTTGAAACTTGACTCATCCCAATACTTTTTTTGCTGCGTCTTTATGACTACATTGTTCAAAACAGCAACAAGAAAAAGAGAAACTACGGTGGTACCCAAAGATGCGAGTCTTACGCCGACAGCCAAGATTTAGACAATCATTGAAGTTCCCATTAAAGAGCTCAGGACCTGATTTTTTTTTTTCTTTCTTTTTTTAATAAGTGGCGACTTTGAGAAAGTTGGTCAGGGTGTGTGACACTCGCGTTGTTTTCTTTAATAATCCTTTTGTCATGTTGACGCCATCTTGAACCAGTAAAAGCACTTATTGATGGTTACAGAAGTCATGTGATGTCATCCTGTTGCCTGATTGGCTGTTTTTTGTCAGCGATTATCTTCCATCCTACACACACGATATTGCAGTCTCTTGTCATTCCATTTTTTTGTAGGATTTTTAAAAAAAAGTAAAACAGGGTAATAAGTAGAAAGCACCCACATTTTTTGTGAATTCTATTCTATGATGTCAATTCCAAAGGTACATTTTCATAAACTTTTGTACAAAACCAAACGTTTTGCAATTTAGTACAAATCACACTTTTTTTAAGGATTATGAATTTGATTGATGCTTCCTATGATCTCACTTCCTGTACTGTATTTTATATGCCAAAGGTGCAAATTTTGCGTATAATTTGTACAAAAACAATTAGTGGAATTAGTAGAGAGCCCACATTTTTTTATTCATCCCCTCTGGAATCTCTCTTTGATATTCGTGTTCCAAGAATTTATGAGAATTTTTTTCCAACAATGAATGGTAATAAGTAGCAAAGACAATTTTTTTAGTCAACTATTTTCATGTTTATGTTTTGGCCAGTGTGACCTCACTTCCAGCACATTTCTTCTTCTTTTTTTTTTTTAATTGAGAAATGAATCCACTTCAGCGTTTCGGTATGACCTACTAAATTGTGAGAAATGACAAATTATCTTTTTTTTAATTTGTTATATTCAGAAATAAGGCATCGTTTTTTTTTTATTCAATTCATCAATCCTCATGGACAATGTTTTGCACTATGAACGCTACAACAAACTTTTTTGTCACGTAAAATTGGCACAAAACGAGATGCAGACGTCAATGGTGGGCAGTTGGTTGTCATCAGATCTGTAATTTAGTGGGCGCTAATATAATAAAGTCATTTGGGAGGACTTTATTATTCGAGGTTTGCATGCAGGCGGAATCAAATATTCCACACACACAGACACACACACACACACACACGCCGACATTCCCGCTGCTTCAGCCTGAAAAGTCAAAAGTATTTATGTTGTAACTGGAGAAAGCAAATAAAAAGCTTTTAGATGATTTGATGGATTTTAATGACATGTTTTTTTTTGCAGTCTTCCAGATAACTACCAACATCTGTCCTGATCTTCTCCCAAGTTTTTATTTTTTTGGTGCGCCTTTGTCTGCATTTTTTTTTTCATCTGATGTGTTTTGTTTTCCCATGCTTGTTGATGTGTGACATTTTAAGACTTACAGGAACTCAATCCTGGGAATTATTTTTGATGGATTTCATTTGTCAGGACGTTTACGGGCCGGCTCGCCTAAATAAGGTCATGAGGAAGTGTTTCATCCAGCTCCCCTGAAAGAGACACATGACACATTGCTGAATGAGCACTTTTTTTTATGGAGTGGTGACACGAACGTGGAAAAATTAATCAATGGTATATCTCCGGGGCGGTACCGTGGCCGACTGGTTAGCACGATGGCCTCACAGTGAGACACAACAGCGGTCGTGGGTTCGATTCTGGCGCCGGCCTTCCTGTGTGGAGTTTGCATGTTCTCCTTTGCCTGTGTGGGTTTTCTCCGGGTACTCTGGTTTCCTCCCACATTCAGTGTGAGCGTGGTTGGTTGTTCGTCTATGTGTCCCCTGCGGTCCAGATAATGGATGGATGTGAGTAGAAAGTATGGAACACACGCACTTCTGGTGGATTTTCTCACAAACAAATCATTTCTATGCTTACACAAGTGTGCAGGGAAAAAATATTCATTTTAATTATTTTTATTGCGTGTATTTCTATTTTGTGACCACAAATATATACACTGGCTGCCATTTTGTATTTTGCAGGCACAATTTAATATGTTAATTTTTTTCTGTGTGGAAAAGTAAGAGTTTTGAATAGAAACATTTGCGCTCGGATCCTAATGAACTCTTGTTATACTGTTGCGTGTACTGTCCCTTTAAGAGAGCGCTGTGGTGAGTGCGCATGCGTCGTGTGGTGAACAGCGGGTTCGTCAAACTCTTAACCCGGAAGTGACTCTGTCCAGACAACTAATTAGCGTTTTATTTTTTAACATATGTATACAACTGCTTAGTTATCCAGCTAACGAGCTTTAAATCGACTGCTCACTACAGTTTAAATGAAGCCCATCTTGGCAGTGGTTCAAAGCTTTGTCATTACTTCATTTTGGACTTCACTGCTATAACTTAGATTCTACACGTTGCCATAATGCAGAAATGGATGTCAAGGTAAGCCAATTTTAACTTTAAAGAAAAACTTCTTGGAGTTATAATGGCTGCCTGCCGCTGGCCTGAACAGCTACGTAAACTTTGCTAATAAGTGAATGTGAGGATTTCGATACACTGAAATATAAGTGCACTTACCATTTCGATCATAGTTGTTCCACTCACTGATGTTTACAAAATGGCGAATGGAGATCTGTATCGAGTCTCCTCACGAGGGTCGCGGGGGGGGGGTGTGGGAGGCAATCGCAGCCGTCTTCGGGCAGTTGGCGAGGTACACCCTGAACTGGTTGTCAGCCAATCGCAGGGCACACAAAGACTAACAAACATCCATGCTCACAAACACACACACAGGGGCAATTCAGGGTGTCCAATCAACCTGCCATGCATGTTTTGGGATTGTGGGAGGAAAGTATACCCGGAGAAAAGCAACGCAGGCACGAGGAGAATATGCAAAGGCTGGAATCGAACCTTGCGCCTCTGCACTGTGAGACCATCGTGCTAACCAGTCGTTCATCGTGCTGCACTTATTTTATACTCATGTGATATTTAATGAGTGGCCACAAATTTGCCTTTTGTGCTCCGGTGGTGTTTTTATTGTAGCCAAAATTAATTTCTGTAACTTTTTGACAAACCAAGGAATATTTTCACTTTTTCCTCATCTGTCTGTCAACGTCCAGTAGTTCCTCCCGACTTTTCCGCGCAGCGTCACCTTGGGATCGTCGCTATGTCTGAGCGCGAGTTGTCTTTGGATGATGTCGGTGGCGGCAATTTGGGGGGTGGGGGGTGGTCTGTGTGGGATGTGGGGGCAGCGGCTTAGTTGGGCGGCGCTCATCCAGACTCCAGCCGCCGTCAAACTGGCGTTCCAGAGACGGGAGCAGAGACATGGACACGCCGGGAAGCTGTTTTACATTATTCCCAGACATAATAGAGCCAATCTAAGTGTTCGCATGAGTTGGGAAAAAGAAGAAGAAAAAAAGAGAGAGTGGAGGGGGTTGTGAAGCTTCACCATCCGTGTGTTTGTGCGCGTGTGTGCGTGTGTTTTCTAACGTCAAGAACATTCTTGGGATTTCCCTGAATTTAAATTATTGTGGAAGGAAAAAAAAAATCCCGCTGGTTATAGTTTGACATTCCCGGCGTTGTGCAATTACAATGATGAAGTTAAAACAAGCCAGACGCCCAAAGACATTTGCATCAGTTGACTATGTGAAAGGTACACAAGGAGCTCTCTGAAGGGCTCGCGCCCTTTCCAGTCCACAAGTCTCTATTTCCGAAAATATCTGTCTTGTAAATTTGACACAGGCCAGAGAAGAGTGTTGCTAACAACCCTGCCAAATTTGAATGATTTAAAAAAAAAAAAAACGAAGCTTCAAAATCATGCAAAATCCCGCCATTCTTTCCACTCCCAAAAGTTGTGGACGCAGAAAACACGCCTCACTCAAATGTCAACCGTCAATCAAATGCCACAAATGCTCACGAGCAAGCAGGCTTCCTGTTGTTGGTGTGGCTCCACATAACAGATACACTTCATGGAAAGTTAACCGTTTATTAAAAAGTGAAGCGCATAGTCAGCCGGTGGCTCACTCGACATACTTTCGAATCATCTTTTATATCAGCCTCATAAAAAGTGACCAAAAGCATCTTAATATGCTCCCAGTGCATCAAGAGCAAGTGTGTACTTTGGCGCCCCCTAGTGGCTTTAGAAGAGAGTGCCGTGGATGAGGTGGGCCGCCCACCCATGCCGCCCTCCCTGGAGCCAAAGGCCGGCTCGCTTGTGCTTATTAAGTTAGCGCCGCTCCAACACATTTTTGCATGCCAGATCCCGACCGGTCCCTAATTGCCGGCCGACACGCTAACGTCCCCCCCCGCCCCCGCACCCAACGCAACTCATAAATACAACTTGTCTTTGCTGACCCAATGCTCGAAATCATCCATCAACGCATGAAAGTGAAAAACACTTCCAGTAGAGAAGTATTATATACTTTTTGTTTTGTTTCGACATGACTGTATTCTACTGCCACCTGGTGGTGATTCTCAGTTTTTGTTGGAGTACAATATTATACAGGAAACCTTCCAACCCTTCTTCAGCACTGCTTTTTGGGGTTCTGGGAAAAACAAAAGAAAAGCGTGCTTATTAAATCGACTTCATACATGTAATAACATCTGCCAGATCTAATCAGGCGCTCAATCGTGTCAGCAATGGCGTCAATTTTCAAAGTGTCAGGACCATGGACAGCGACCAAGCGTGCAAACAAAGGACCCCTTTGTCGGCGGCCCCCGCGTTCACGTCACTGTTTGGAGTTAGACATCATCCCGACTGTCAGGGCGAGGCGGGTACGCAAGGCGGACTTGAGCTGCGTGCCAAAACTTCATGCGGAACAGGCCTCACACGCACACGCACTCACACACACACATGCAGCCAAGGGACTCGGGGGCAGCACCCCGTACCACCCCCACACCCTTTTTTTGTGATAACAAAGAATAGAGTCATAAATGTGATCGTTGCTGCCCACACATGGAGATAAAATACACTTTAATATGACCCTTTAAAATGTTCCTCACAGTATAAGTAGCAAGTCCAAATTTCGTGTTGCGTCCCATAAGTGTAGTACCACAATGTGCCACAACATGCCAAGCAGTAGTGAGCTCTTCTGAACTGTGAGAATAAGAGGCAGAGAAGGTCCTCAACTAAGCTTCAATAGTGGTTGAGAATGTATGCGTTGTTGCTCTACATACGTGCAAGAAGCAGATGTTTGATGGTTTGTAATTACACGATCATAGATGCTAATTTCCGTGCCAATTGGTTTCGCATTATCGGGTAGCATTACGCCGGATCATTGGAAATGCTCTCTGGTCCAAGTTCCTTCACAAAGCTGTGCTTTTTTTTTTTCCCCAATCTCAAATAACCCAAATCGCAGCTGCGGTTGCCTTTACCTCTCTCCATTTCCATCCGAGATTGAAAATACTTAACCAGCCTATTTTGACAACGTAACGAGTCGAAAGAACCGATTTGTTTTCAAATGTAGGAGGACAAGTAAGAAGTCGGAAAAATAAATACTCAAGTAAAGTACTGACACCTGAAAAATCTACTTACGTGTATGTAGTGTTTGTATTTGTTTCGTCCCACCGCGGCTAATTAGCAAGCAGCGAGTCTCGCTCGGTACTTTGCGTGCCGTGGAAACGCCAGGCCGGTGGACGGCTTGTGTTTATTTTCTCTGGCATCAAGTTAGCGGCGCGGAACCGCCGCAGAGAATTGGACGAGCGCTTCTTCGTTAAGTGAGGAAAACTGGAGGTGGCTCGCGTGGCGGCGCTCGGCGTTTTTTCCCCAGCCAGGACGGTGTTTTCAACCTCTGGCTCGCAAGACTTCGACGATCCGTCTGTGTTTCAATATTTTTGTGTCAGAGTGAAGAGAAAAGCATGAGGAGGCAAAACAAGTGGAGTTTAATGACGACCGAGAGGAACATTGACATTGACGTTGACAGCTCGTAGGCGCGCCATCCCGGGGGAAGACGAGGCGCAGCGGGACCTCAATAATAAACATCGGAGTCAGGCGAGACGTCCACGGGCGTGGGGGATAAATAAATCTAACCGCCTGGACGCGCGTGTGAGTCAAAGCTTTGCAGCACATGTGAAAGGGAGCTTTGTGTCATGAGGAATAAATACAGACAGCGGGATCGGGACCATCCGTCACATCTGAGTGCGTTTGAGCATCCTTAAACTAATAAATCTCTGGAGGGCTGAGAGTTAAAAAAAAAAAAGGAAGGTTTTGGTCGCTAAGGGGCTACTTAGCGAGCCTCTTGGCCACGTCCTGGTAGGCCATCTCGATCTCGGAGTCGGCGGCGCACGTGTTGTTGAACTCGTCGCGGGTGGCGGCGTTTCTCAGGTAGCGCCAGATTCCCGTCATGTCCGATGGGACGTCGTAGTTGCGGTACTTCTTGGCCACCACCTGGAAGACGCAAATGGTTTTCAATATCGACCAACTTGTGTTCTGAGAGTTTTAGGGGGATCTGCTCATGATAGACCAAAGTTTGCAAAGCGAAACTTTAGGGCATTATTGGGGCATCATTTTCAAACTCAACTAATTATATAATCGAAATTGAAAAAAAAAAAATCTAAACTGGCTTTGTGGAGCTGCTCTATTTTTACATTTCATCTATTTATTTTTTTTGTTCCCTCTCCCTGGCCTTCTACCTTGACGATGTGCAGTTTGGGCAGCAGGTTGCAGTCGGCCAGCGTCAGCTCGTTTCCGTCCAGAAAGTTTCTCCTGGATGCCTTTTCCTCCTCCACACTGTTGGCGTCGATCTCGTCAGGCAGCGGACTGTTCAGGTATTCGTCCAGCTTCTGTAGGGCCCTCGTCAGCCCTTTCTTCAGCGCTAAAAAGCATGCAACGTAATCGAGCGTCAGTGAGGAATGATGTCCACTAGGTGGCAGCAAAGGATTCAGTAAGATGCAAAAAGTGGAGTCTGCTGCCCTCTAGTGAGGACTGTCATCATTTTACACTGTCCAACACATATTTTTACATTTAAAAATGTTTGGTACGCATTATTATTAATTTTTTAAAATTTAATTCTTAGCTTAATTAAATTGTTGAAATTTTTCAACACTTTTTTTTCTCTGAAATATGTTACAAAAATAAGTCTACCTTTAATTATTAACACTTCACACTGCCACAGACTTTTACAATTATAAACATTTTAATTAGTATTACTTTTCCTCAGATATTTGCGTTTGGTCGGCTTTCAAATTACTTAAGAAAAAATAAATACTATTTTTTGATGTTTCTTTAGATTTTTTATTTATATATATATTTTTTCTTTTATATTTTTTATTTTTAATTAGATATAATTATCAACACATTTTGAAATGTGTTTGAAAGGCTTTAATATGATTTCACTTTTTAAAAGTTAACATTAAATTATTTGCACTTTTTTCACACATTTTTAAATAGTTATTTGAAACTAATTATTCAATCTTTTAAATTATCACCATTTCAATAATTGGACACTTTTTCCAAATATTTAGATTTTTTTTTTTTATTCACTAATGTGTTTGAAAGGCATTAATACAATTTTTGCTTTTTTAAAAAAACACATCTAATTCAATAAAGTGGAAAATACCCCCCCACCCCCCTCAAAAAAAAAAAAAGAAAATTGCGAGTTGCCCTTACCGTCGTTGGCGTCCATTTTAGTGTTCTTGATGAAGGCTGAGAACTTGGCGAAGATGTCGTTGCCCGCCATGTTGGACTCTCTCTGCTTGGCTGCCAATTTGGGATACCTCAGTTACAATCAGAAGAACAACAACTATTGTTATCATCATCATTTTTATTATTATCATATACAGCGTAGGCCAAATGTAGGTTTGCACTTTTAAAAAGTAATGCATTTAGGAAGGTAGGAAGGATTTATGATTTACTTGGGCGGGGCTAGCATTTCCTCAAGGAACTCTTCGATCTTGTTGATGTCCGTCTTGACGTCCCCATTGTAGGTGAGGAACGGCGGGTGTGTGCCGGGCGCCAGGTTGTTCAGGTCGGCCGGCTTCCTAAGGGAGGGACTCCTTCTTAATCATCAATTAAATGGATTTGATAACATGAACCCTGCTAATAAAACCTTTTAAGCCTGCTGGCGGAAGAGTGAAGAAAAGGAACGTGACATCATCAAGCTAATTGTTATATGATCACTGATAGGCCACTGTTGTGCTTTTCATGTTCTTCAGTTCCGTGGTGACGTGGACCAAATGGTTGACTCATAAGTCAAAAGTAAAGCTACTTTCGGACTACTTGGGCACGACAATAATTACGTTATTGCTATAACGACATTATTACAATTTACAACGTACCGGATCAATGTCAAAGGTGCGGCAGCTTCATAAATAGTAAAAAATTTAATAAGATTCGATTGCTTTGAGATGCACGTATTGTACAACACGAATGCAAACAAAGCAGTTTTATGGCCGTCAATGTTGTGATGTCTTGGTCTTCTTACATTTTTTTTTTAAATTCACAAAACTATACTGTAACTCCCAAATTACATCTACGGAAAATGAAACGTGGCCTATTTTATTTATTTATATATTTTTCACAGCTGATTAAAGATATTTTCGCACCACAACAAGGGGATTTATCTCGCCCCGTAAATAAATAAATAAATATATAATAGAAAATGAATGCACATTCCAGCTCAAATGTGCATTTGAATAGCACGAGAAAATGGCAATGGCAGCTGAGGATTGTCGGCAGCGATGACCTCAATCGCTCACCTCTTGAGGTCCACGGTGGTGACGTTGAAGACGACGCCTTTGAGCCACAAGATCATGAAGAGCCGCTGAGAGAAAGGACAGTTGCCAATACTCTCGCCATCGCTGCCCGCCTGCGAACAATTGGTCAATTATTATTATGGGAAAGAATCACATTCATTTCTAACCAGACCCGCCCGGGACATGGAAAAATCTGTGTCAAGTATTGCTTAGCGCTTCTTTTCAGAGAAACGTGCTTGCTTTTAGCTGTTTGTCACTCCCACTAGACGTCTACTGTAAAAAAAAAATACCGATGTAGCAAGCATCCTATTGATTTTGAACGATCTCGTGTTTCGGCGCACATTTGAGAGCGTACACCTAACCCGCCACCTAAATTATGCATGTCTCACACACAAACATACAGAGGCAAACACCAGAACACAGCAGACGTGGAGCTAAAAAGTTGCCAAGTCAGCTTGAATGCAGCGCCAGCATGTGTCATTGTTACCACACAAAAACAACACAACAAATGAAATACAAAGTACAATGCAGACAACACGCGCACACACACACACACACACACACGCACAAAGGCTGCTTACCTGCTGATCTACACGACCAGCTCAGACTAACCAAAATATTTAACAATAATAAAATAATAAACATATTGTGCTCCATCGTACTTAAATTGACTTGTACAATTTCATATATATATATTAGGTATTCCATAATAATAATTAAAAAAAATTAATGATTTCCATTATTGATTTTTAGAATTATATTTATATTTTATTTATTTATTTTATTTTTATTTATTTATTTTTTTCTAATTTCCTGCCACCTGCCTCAGGTGCGCGCACACCCACCCGTCGAGTCCCAGGGGGCGCCGAGCGACACAAAAAGCACCGGCGAGGACAACCGAAGAAGAACCTGCACGTCACTGAGCATCCCCTGGTAACTTTACCGCTGCTATTGTGTTACTCTGACACACACGGACCCACACACACACACATTTGTTTTAGAGTCACATGCACACACACAAAAGCAAAAAAAAGTTACTTTTTTTTTTTCCATCTTACCTTGACAAAAAGTTCAATCTCAGGCTCCCTATCAGGACCTGACATGCTTCCTCTTCAATAGCAATCTCTTGAATGTATCACGTCACTACATCCTACCTTCAAACTGTACTCATCGTCCCAGTGTCAAAAGTCCAATTATGCAACAAAGCGGTCCTAACCTCAGCTGATGTGTCGGGGATGCAGATGGAGGTCAGATTTGTCTCGTAAAGCAGCTGGAATGCAAGCAGCTGAGCGTTCAATGACACCGAGTGCAAACAGGTGTCAGGCTATGCTGCAGAGGAGGGAGGGAGGGAGAGAGGGGGGGGGGGGGCGGCGATCTGGGGGGTACGAAGGGGGCAGAGCCTGAGCTGCATTTTTAATAACGCGTGTTCGCGTTTACAGCAGATGGAGAAAGTGAGCGTGAAACCACGGGAAATTACAAGCTCCTGTCAAAAAGACATAAATAACGAAGCCAATCAATATGTTATAATTATAGGAGTTAGAAATATAAATGCATCATTTTACCAGAATTTGTGAATTGAAAAAAAAAATCTAAATGTGACCTAAAATCTGTACAATTTTAAATAAAAAAATACATCCTTCATTTTGGGGGAATTGCGAGAATTTTTGGGAGCATGACTTTTTTTTTCTTGTATGTGTGTGTGTGTGTGTGTATGTGAATGTTTTTATTTTTATTTTTTGAGAGCGTAAGATCTTGTGTGACAGATAAATATCAAATATACTCAATCGTAATTATGATAAATAATCATCAAACCTCATCAATTACGTAACTGCATTTATTCTGAAAACTTGCACTCAAGTCATGAGGACGAAAGGAAGTCATTTTATTTCTTGTCCCTAAACTGAGCCACTGTCCAAAAATAGCATGTAAATATTTCGGTTTCGCCGAAGGTTTAGTTATTAAATGAGCCTTTAAAGATGATGGTTGAAATCTGTGACTTGTCAAGCTAATCATTCACTGGCCTATCAAACAGTAACGCGTCAAAAAAATCAAGACAACTCACAACACCTTTGACTTCTTTTGACACATGAAGAAAACTAATTGAGCCAAAAATAATAATTCATATAAAGGTAAAAAAAAATATTCAACTTAATTTTGATTTTATGAACAGAGTTGCTCTGGCCCAATAAAATCAAAAAATATTTGAAGTGTTCTTTAAAATGTAGTCAACACTGAGAGTGTTCACTTCAAACATTGTCTGTGCAGTCAATGAAGATTTGACACTGATTTCTATTTTTTTTTTTATCGTATTTAGTCTTTCCATATTTGAACATGGTTGCTTTTACGGACGTGTAGAGGAATGTGTGAAACTCGGGCGTGGTGCTGAACGCCGGTGATCTCTGCCCGCCGTTTATCGGAAGCGTCATATATAGATAAGACCGAAATGCACCTGTCGTAAATGCGAGGGCGCTCCCTGAGGCGTCACTGCAAACACCGCGGCTCATATGATTACGAAATTGGTTCCATTTGAATAATGTCATGATGCCGAATGCAAAGTAGAAGCTTAATTGTGAATATTCTGGGAGCTGAATAGCTTTTGGGGCAGCGTCAATCCAAAGTGAGCACCCAAGTTTTAAAAATGTACACTTTTGAGGGCAACTCTGGTTTTGACTGCCTCCGAAATCGGACATTTGCCAAGGTTGGATTATTTCGAGAATCAGAACACACAACTTCATCTTGTGAACTTTGAACGATCGCTGCAGACATCGTCCTACCTTGACAAAGAGCGAGATCTCCGGATGCCCGGGCTTGACCGGAGCGAAGGCGCTTTGGTCCAGGGTGAGGTTCTCCAGGGTCTTGATGCGGTAGTCCACCACCTGTTCCTCCTTGACCACGTTGGCCTCGACCTCTTGGTGCTTGTAGGCCATCATCATGCCGTCCTCGGCGTTGTCCTCCTCCGCGGAAGATGAAGATGACGATGATGATGAGGAGCGTCGGGATCCGCCGTTCACCTCCTCCGCTTTGGTCTCCTGGACGACAGGTTTCATTTCCATCACCTGTTTGGTGTCCTCCTCGCCCTTCTCTTGGGCTTTCTCCTCTTCTTCATGGCTGGAGGAGGACGACGACGAAGACGACGAGGAGGAGCGGCTGCGTTTTTCTCCGTCCCTGGTGTCCATGTAGTCGGGAGAGTTGTGCTCTCCCTCGGCCGAGATGTGCACCATGACGTCATCCACGCTCACTTCCATGCTGGTTGTTGGATCGTCTGACGAGTGGAGTGGAGAGGAGAGGAGAAAAGAAAAGCGGCGGTGGTGGAGGCTGCCTCCGAGAAGACTAAACTTCAACCGATGCCTGATCGGGCAAATTCCAGCGGCGACTCCCTATGCGGGACCTTTGAACCTGGCAGCTCACTGATCATTTACAAAGTGTGCTTTGCTGCCAATGCCTGCGGGCTTCATTTACACTTCTCAAAGTTAAACGACTCAAGGTTTTACTTGCTAAACTTCCAAATTCACTTGTTCGATCTTAATGTTACAAACACTTGCCTGCAGTCACTGAAATGTGAATAAAAACATTTTGTTAAAAAAAAAATTATGATACTGCCAGTCGTTTTTGGATAATTTTTTTTTTGGTCAAATAGTATATATTTTGTAAATGTATCTTTTTATCTGTGTCCTGTGTTTTAGATTTTTTTTAAATTGTCGTTTTAACATATTTAAATGTATTTCATGTTTTAAATGGTATTGTTTTATTTTTTTTAATATTTTTATATTTTTTTTAATGCATTTATAAATGGTATAAATTTATTCTTTCTTTGTTTCATCAATTTCACGTGTTTTTTTTTCTGAATGTGATATTTTTGGAAACATGAAGAAAATTCAAGAGGACACCTCGATTTAAAGTCCTTTTAATTCAGAAGGCGTTTTAATTCCATCAACAGCAAATACAGTACATTTCTTGACCCATGTTGATACATTTTGCAAATGCATCTCAACTGGCTAGCTTTCTTTGAACAAATCATCCAAATTATGTACGTGTGTGTGTGTGTGTGTGTGTGTGTTTGTTTCATTCATCTGTCAGCAAGACACTCGTTCCTCTTTCAGTTTGAAAATGTACCATAGAAATTGAAAAACAATACATCACAGTGTCATTTTGGGGGACTCGGGTACGTTGTTAATCTGAAAGCCATAAAGACAGAAAAATACTCAACAAGTTGCTAACACTTTTTTACGCTGATTTAAAAGCTTTTTGGCGAGAGGCACCTAACTTTTTTCTTTTTTTTTTCTGTTTTTTCACTACGACATGAAGTGTAAAGTATACGTAACCTACGGACTACTGCCCCCTGTCGGTCATGTAGTGCAAATCGCAGGAACAGTTCTGGCCCGAAGCAACGAGGGAAAAAAATAAAATAAAAACTCCTAAGAGAGGAAAATACTCACAATGGCAAAACTGCACTTTACATTCCACCAACATAGAAATTGATCCAAAAGAACAGACCACACGCAATGACTATGACACGTTGCCATTTGGAATTGGATGAGTTTGTGGCCTCAAAAAGTTTTGTAAACTAGTATGACAAAGTTGTTCTACTAGTTTTTCTACCAGTACACTGAATTGTTTTACAAGTAATCTGGATATCAGGGAAAAAGACATTTGAGCATTTATTCAATATCCTTAACATCTACTTGTCCTATTAAATTGTTCGCCATTGTGCAGAAATGTCGTACATTCGTGGAAGGCAGTAGTGGAAAAAAATGCTACTAGTAGCTAACACACTGTCCTACGTACTTGGACCTTAAGCTTGATATCAAGGAAATTAAATAAATGTGCATTTTCATACAGCAACACTGCATCCTGCAATTGGGTAATTAGATAACGCCAAAGCTCTCATCTGGGCAATTTGATAATTTGTTTCCAATGCAAAAAGGCAAGAAAACAGTGTCGGGTGTCGAACTTGACAACTCGGAGAGCAGAATTATGTTGCCATCTAAAGGTACCTCCATTTTCAAGTCGACTTCATCCAACTGTTGGGTGCTGCTTATACACAACTTCAGAAAATGAAGATGGAAAAACACAATTTTTGCAGGCAGGCTGAAAGGGGCTGCTGTTGTTGTGTAAACAAATGGACCAGATTTTGTCTTGTTTTGCACTGGGTAAAGGTAGCTCTAGTTAACAAAAGCACCACACTGGGCTTGGGTGTCAAACAAAGGTAGCATGAACACGATGGGACAACGTTAGAGATTTATAATTAAGTTTGTTAAATTTGCCAGGGATTTTTGACGTTGGAAACTTTCAATGAGAATCAACTCAGCTCAGCTTCATGCAGACAGGACAAAAAGTGGACTTAATGAGAAAATGTCATTTTTGCTCAGCGGGAATGTGATCCGCATAGCAGTGAAATACAAATACAGTGAAAAGAGCAGTGGCCCCGGAATTGAACCCTGTGGAACACCATACGTCAGTGGGGCCGAGCTGGACTCAGAACAATCAAGGCTTGCCAAACTATAGAGCGCTATCGACGCCCACCGGGTGTTACAAACACACCAATGTAATATTGTGGTGCACCGTATCAAAGGTTATGATACCTTTCCATTAAATTAGCCTCCCAATTAATTCTCATGAAAAGTTTCCAATTTAGAATACGTCCAAAAGTCCCCAGCTTAAGTTCCAAAGGAAATTTCCTGGAAACTTTACAGAAACCAGAAATTTTCCACCCCTTTGAAACCTTGTTCACAATCAAAGAAAAGCCACTAAAAGCTTCACACAAAGATTTTAAAGTCCTTCCGCCAAAAGCATCCACACTGGACCAGAATCCCCACCTGCTCATGATTGGACCTCCTCCAGGATGGGGTACCAGTCCAGCATTTCCGCTTGCTTCCCAGCTACAGGTGCAAGTCGTCTTGCAGCAAAGGCTGCGACATCTCCCTGCTGGTGGGTTTGATCGGGGGCAGCTGCGTGAGCGTCAGCTGCTGCACGAACACCATCAGGAAGCCCACAACCATCAGCAAGCCCAGGAGGCAGCCGACCACCACGGGGAAGTAAGAAAGATGCGCCGGTCCCGGAGGGGTGGGGTTGGTGGGCGGGGACGCCGTGGGCTCTGGGTGCAGCAGGTCCCGAACATTCAAGAAGGAGCCGTTGTTCGGCAGAGGCGGGATGGCCAGGATGTGGCACATGAGGGGGTACAAGTCCACAGAGCGCATGGTGGGCTTCACGTAGTTCTGGCGGAAGGCGGGACCACGAGCCATGAAGATGGGTTGCATGCTGCGGAGGCTGTTGTTGTAGCCGTGATTTCCAACTGAGGAGAGACCACAACGAAATGGACCCAAGACAACAGATATTGATGCCGGATTATTACGCTCCACTTGGAGAAAAATAAATAAATTTAAAAAAAAAAAAGAGAAAAAATTTACGCATTAATAATCTTACACTTACCATATATTTAGTATCACAAATCTAATACTAAAACTCATCAAAATAAACTAAATATAAATAAATAAATACTAACGAACTTGCCCTTAAAATTATTTTAAAACTAAAAATCAAAACAAAATAAAACCTTAACCAAAGTAGTCTTTTCAATTTGCAGGTACTATTTTTAGTGCCTGGTCAGTACCACGTAAAAATATCAAAGAGATGCGAGCCATTCTGGCTGACAACAAACCTGATAAAAAAAAAACGTCTGCTTTGTGAAAGCAAGAGGAAGCTTACGCCCACACACCCTCCTGCTCCTGTTCTTTCTTTGTTAATTTCATCAAGTGGGATTCAGTTCTATGTGTAAGAAAAAAAAAAACAACCAAAAAAGACAACTCCAGCAATGCTAAAAATAGAACAAAGGGAGAAAGCTGTGCACGCAAAAAGACTTTTTATGCGGCGTAGAGACGTACGCATGAGTGATGTGCTCCGGTTCTGCACGATGGTCCATCCCTCCCGAGCCTCCAACAGGATGGGCATGATCCTAACGTTGTGGCGGTAGTGAAGGCGTTCGGGGATGGCTTCCTTCCGGTAGACCGCCATGTAGGGGTTGGCATCCGCCAACTTGTCGTACACCTCATCGAGCTTCCCTGCGAGACATGCCACCGCTAGGTTTGTGCTTGTAAAAATCGGGTTGATGTGGTTACGAGAGTCAGTCGGGAGTCGCGATGGCTTGGATGTGAGAAGATCTAGTATAAGTGGAACCTTTCCGTATTAGAGAGCAAAGAACCTAGCAGGTGTGGGCAAACTACGGCCCGGGGGCCACATGCGGCCCGTTAAAACATTTTAATCCGGCCCGGCAAACTTGAAAAAAAATTCAATGGATACACCTTGTTAATGTTTTATTTTCCAAATCCTGTGATTTATATCTTGTTGTAATGCTTTTGTTCATTTTCATTTCAAATTAAATGTATTTTTCTTCTCCGATGAGGTGAGGTGACCAAAACACTCCATCCGTCTGCTTCTGGTCCGGCCCCTGTGTCAAATTTTAGAACCCATTGTGTCCCACCAATCAAAAAGTTTGCCAACCCCTGGCCTAGAGCGTTAGGTACCAATGTGTAAGTTACCTTCTTTGGGCAGGATTCCCACCACGGGACTTTTGTCCACCCAGGTGTACAGGTCCCTGCTCACATACTCGTCCAGTTGGATGATCTTATCAGCGAACAGCTGCGTCATGCCGTGGTCACTGGTCACCACCAAGTTGATCTTCTCATACAGACCCGCCTTCTTCAGCTCGTTGCGCAGGAAGCCCAGTTTCTCGTCCACGTCGGCGATGACGGCGTCCATCTGGGAGCTCTCCGGCCCCAAATCGTGCCCGCTGTCGTCCGGTTCCTCCCAGTACAGCACCCCAAAATCCACAGATTCCTTATCGGGAGCAGACAACCATTTGACGATATGCTCCACCCGCGTCTCGAAGCCGACTGAGGCGTTGTACGGGAGGTAGCGAGTGGGGAACATTCCGTGGATCTTCACGTCGGAACCGGGCCACATAGCGGCGCCGCTTCGCCCTCCGGAATTCTGGATGGTGACCCACAAGGGCACCGCCTGCTCCCACCACTGGGACTCGTAGAGGCTGTCCGCGTCCATTGAGAAGGAGCGGTTGAGAACCGGGTCAAACATGTCGTTGGCAACGATGCCGTGCGTCTCGGCATAAAGGCCCGTCACCAGGCTGTAGTGGTTGGGTAAGGTCTTGGTGATGTACACGTTCTCAACCTGCTCCACCGTCACGCCTTCCTCCATCAGGGCGTGGAAGTTAGGCGTGGGGACGCGGTCCACGTAGTCCCAGCGGAAGCCGTCGAAGGACACCAGGAGCAGTTTGGGGCGCTGCGTCAAGTCCTGGAGGGAAACGAAAGGCAGGAGGGGCCACAAGAGGACCAGAAGGTCCAGCCTTCCACGCACGTGACGACCCGGCATCATGCAAAGAAACCTGTCAACATAGAAGACAAGGTAGGCCTTTAGCACCCGTCTGATTCTGTATCCGTTACACTGGTCTAAACAAATTTTATTCAGAGATAGATTTTAGTCTCCCTAAATGTGTTTTGGACACACTTCACGGATGTTCGGGCGGATTTTTTTTTTTTTTTTTTTTTCGAAGGCGAGTGACAATTGTTTCTGATTAATTCAACTGACTCACTTGTGTGTGCTCATACAGAATGTTCAAAACAAAACGAGGTCCGATGTATATTTGCATTACTTGTCCTTAATCAATAAATGTTTTATTTTTGAGAGGGTTATTACTAACCGTGAATAACATGTATTAGTGTTTTTCGCATTTATAGCAGCTATATAACAAGTCGTAGAATTAATACTCAATTTAAATAGTTTGAACAAGTGGGTGTTTGGATGATACTCTCCAATGTTTGTCCTTTGTTGCGTATGTTTGCTTTACATTCAACTTCAACTGGTAGTGACAAATAAACTGATTGGAGCAAGCACACTTTGCTTCTTATTTGAAGAACCGTGCAAGTAGTTAAGTTTGAGAAATGGTTACGCTCACAGTTGCATGTGATGGCTAAACCGATCAAGTCAATTATTTCCCAGGTGGGCCCGGAACGAATTTCCGCGATCGACGGGGTTTCACTCGTATTAGTAAAATCCAGTACACGAATTGCGCAGATATGATATTAGAGAGGGAGCCCGGCGTGTAGACACGAGCGGTCAGTGTGTAGATGACGAATGCATCAAAGCAAAAGGACAACACACAAGATTAGCCGCAGCCCGGTTAAATTTGCTCCAGACATTTTGGAGGTTTCGCACCGTTTTCACGCTGCAACAACAACTGCACATCGTCGAGCAAACGGAGGGAAAAGCACATAATGTTAATGACATAAGAGCCGTGTGACCATGAGGCTTACCTCGCTATCTGATCGTTGTACTGCGTGCGTACTGAGATAAACAGCCCAACTCTGCTGACAGCCGGAAGGAAGTCCCGCCTATTTGGCAGCGTTCACGTATGTATTTAGGAGATTTGCCTCAGACGATGATAGGAAAACAAATCAATCCTGCACTCGGATGCATTATTTTCCTGTATGCACGCGTGCGTGGATGGGTATTAGTGAATGCTGCTTTCTCTTTGCGCCGTGACGGACAAGTGCGCCGATTTCATGACGTCATAAAGTCTCGGTGACGGGCGGGGCGGGGCGGAGGAGGATCAAACAGTATTAAAAATGGATTCGTTTATTATTTTTTTCATTATAGAAATGCTTTCCAATATTTGTTTTCCCCCAAAAAATTAATCATAGGAAAGAGGGAGAGCATTGTTTTTCTTTTGCATTTCAAAGCATTAACATTTAGGGCTAACTTTAGTTCTGTTGGCAGCTATTATCAAATGGCCTGGTTCCCTTAAAATTTGAAATATTTCAAAACAATTTAAAATGCTCTTGCTCCTGTTTTTCAAATTGAAGTATTTTGTTAATTTAAGCCTAAATATAATAGCAGAATTGCAAAAACTCGACTTGCAATATTATATTTCTCCACAAGATGGCAGTCAAAGCCTGCCTCGATGTGTCAATTATTTTTTATTTTTTAATTATCGGTACTCCGTAGATAGACACGAACACAAAAGGTAAGATAAGACTGGCCTGCAATCAAACAAAAGTGACATCACTGTTTCTTTATATTTTTAATGTTTTAGTGAAGAGCAACTCAACATTAGTATTTTACAACACAAAAGTAGTTACTATGATCAAATTAAATAATAATGATGATCCGTCGCTGGGAGGTTCTCCCAGCATGCTTTGCGCCATTAAGGATGTAAATAGCATTTAAAATGCATGTTTTGTGTCAATTATATTCCTTTATTTTTAATTTGTTTTTTGGTTGTTTCATTATTATTTTAGTATGGTATTCTTTTGTGATCGTTTTAGCTTTGATGTGACACCGTGATTGCATATGACGTGACGACTAAACAAATGCGTCCTCTCGTGTCATAAACAATCTTTGGTCAACGTGCGGCGACCTCGAAGCTCCCCGCAATTTCAATGAGCGGAAGTCCGTAGAGCGGAAGTGCTTCTCGGCAACTTCTAGTTTTCAAAATAAGTGTTAGAAGCGAACGTAAGCATCGTCAGATATACGAATATTTAAATGTATGGTTTTAATTTATGGACATGGGATTTGATGAGCGGTACACATCTCTTATTCGTGGTCTCCAGCTGCATGTACTGTATTCCATGGCACTCCACTGTGCCATTAGAAAAGAATAATAAAAATAGATTCACTATTGGAATGAATTATTTCCATCCATCCATTATCCAAACCGCTTATTCTCACGAGGGTCGCGGGAGTGTTGGAGCCTATCCCAGCTGTCTTCGAGCAGTAGGCGGTCCTATGGGACTAATTGTTGAGTGTTGAAAGCAGAGGCATTTATTTAAAGGTTCCACAAAGATATTTTGAACAAAAGGCAAACATTGTTTGTTAATAACGTGAGATGACGTGTTCTATACGTGCGGATTCTACACATTTCGACACAAGCTTGATGCATTACACGTGTGCTCCTCATTGTTTCATTCAGCTGACATTGTGTTTTTCAACACGTGCACGCTTCATGACAAGGATTTTTTGGGTGTGTTTTGTTTGTGGAAAAAAAGCTCTTTTGTCATTTTGTGGCACTCACTACACACTTCTGCTCGGGTGACGTTGCACACGATGGTCGAGCGTTTAGGTTCAAAGGTTCTGGATGTTGTGCACATGCACTATATGCACTACACATTTTCATGTATTCATGCCCTGTATCGACAGTATTACATTATTAGCAATATTACACCTCACCAAGCAATATTATTATCGAGGCTTCTGAGAACCAAACCAAACTTATGGAAACCATAGAATGGTCGTTTTTCACTATGAAAATATGTGGGTTACATGTGACCGGCTTTTTATTTACATCCTTTTTTTGTCTGTTTTTAATTACATGGAAGACCAAATCAGTGCTCTCGGAGGGCAGTATATGACCCGCAGCCCTTAAGTTCATCAACACCGAATCAATTTAGTTAATACTATTTCTTTCCAATGTTTAAGATGCTGTAAAAATGCTATGTTGGGATGGATCTGTCCCCTGGGCCTTGGGTTTGACGACCGTGACTTTGGCGTAATTTTGAACTACTTTTTCATTCGCGCTACAATTATGGTGGGATTTTATATTGATTTTAATCATTTTGCCTTTGTAAAGCATTATGAATTTACTTTGTGCATGAATGGTGCTATACAAATAAACTATCCTTGCCTAACTAAAAAAAAACACCTATTTTTAAATGCATGTTTAGTTGTTGTGTGTTTTATTGGGCTTGTGCCATAGAATTGGTTTCCAAAAAAATCTACACAATGGCCGCTGTTCGAGATGTACAACACGCGTAGCATCGCGTCAATTTTTCCTGCTCCTTTTTGTTGGCTTTTGTTTTGTTCTGTTTTTCGGGACAATCAACAATGCTCTCGGACGTGATCCAGATGCGCCGCTGTCATAATTCGCCTTGAGGACTGAGCAGGGGCGGGATCCGATCTAGGACGCCCAGCCAATCGGATACGGTCAAAGGCGACTGTCAATCAAAACATCCGTGACGCTCTTATTTACATGGAGACAGTGATGACCAATGGGGAGTCGGGATGGGAGAAGATTTGGCCAATGGCGTGGCGAGGCACAGAGTTTTAGGGGAGTACATAATAATCAACATATTAGCCAAGGTGCTTTTTAGATATCGATCCTCTATTGCTCGCTAGTTGGAATTATCCTTCTGTGTGGACTTTTCAGAACCTTGACTTTTTAGTGTAGCGTCGGTTTTTTTTTGGTGCTTTTCCGTTGTCGACCAACATGCCGAAGAGGAAGGTGAGTGTCGCCGCCGCTATTCACGGCTCGTCCGCTTCGCAATTTTCGCTGGTAAAAAAAAACAACAGCACGCGTCCGAACAAGTGCCGTGCAAGTTAGAAGACCTTTCCCTCGTTATATCCTAGTTAAACCCTGAATTGCTGTGTTTTTCGTGCACAATGTCACGAGGACGCGCCGAGTGGATAAATGGCAAAAACGTGATAAGAGGAGGCGTCGGCGCTGAAATATGCAACGTTAAGAAACAAATCAAAATAACACGAGAGAAATGTGTTTAGAACGCACATTTTCTAAACACCTGGTTGCTACCATTGTGTGTGTGCGCGTGTGTGTTTGAGAGAGAAGAGGGGGGGGTGTTTGGGCCCATCCTAAACCAACACCGTGTGGACCCTCAGTCTGTGTTTGTGTGCGATGTTGCGCATGCGCGTAGAGCAGCCCGCCTTTATAATTCGGTGATTCTCTCGGCCAAAATCCGGTCCTCGAGAGCCGCCATCCAGCCTCTTTTAGATGTCTCCCTCCTCCAACGTAGTATCCAAAACGATAAGCGATTAAAAAGGAATGAAATGGTTTTCTACGTGTCTCTCAACACATTTGCATGCATGCACACACAATCTCACACTAGTATCGTTTCATACTCCTTGCAAGTGTTTTCATTTTGTATTTGTGTTGACTATACCGTCCAATAAATGTCTGAAAGTGCTTCGGCGACTCTCATTTTCCTTTTTTCCCCACTAAACTTCAGTTGATCTGGAATCTACCTAGCGACGGCTCGTAACTTGAAGCTGTTGTATGTTCGGGCATTCGAGATTCAAGTTACCACTGTACTTTTTTTCTCTCTCTCATGGTTGTAATATATATATTTTATTCACTGCCTGTGTTATTGTAATAAAAAAAAAAAGACAATATTCTGATCCAATGTGCTCACTGTGCTCACTCCACAGCAGTCTTCTGAAGGTCTTGAGGCCAAAGATAGCTCCAAGGTCACCAAGCAAGAGGTAAACCTCAGTGCATCTTGTGTGCGTGTGTTGGGGTGTGTGTGTGTGTGTGTGTGTGTGTGTGTGTGTGTGTGTGTGTGTGTGTGTTATCTTTTCTCTTAACTTGAGAAGCAGTCATGAAGCGAGCAGATCAGGTAAAGACACAGACTGCAGAAGTACGACTGATATGTCTCTCTCTCTCTCTTTCTGTCACTGTCTCTCGCTCTTTTAATGATCATCTTAGCCCACCAGGAAGTCCGAGAGATTGTTATCGGTAAGTTTGGCCTTCTCCTCCTCATCGCTGTCTTCACCACTATTCTTTTTTCGGTGGCAAAGTTTTGCACGTGTTATTTTGTGTTTGTATTTATGTCATCTCTATGTTTGTTTGTTGTCAAGTGTGGTGTAGTAGAAATGAATGAACCCTAAATTCATGGGTCAAATGTTATTTGAAGACATTTAGGTCAATTGATTACTTTCGAGATTTGTCGGAACTGTTTGTGGGAGGACGTCAGGGAAACCCATGAAGTCATAGTTGGATGAGTTAAACAATACTCATTTCCAGAAAACTGCTTCACCACACAACCCGTTTTTTTTTCTGTGTTAATACTATCGCTGGCGTCGGCCGGAATCCTTCGACCTCCAAAATCACCACTTTTTCAGGGGATATGGCAAAACGGCACATTTGTTCAACCATGATTATGACATGAGTCAGTAAATTCTACATTAACACCCACATGGGTGTTGACCAATAGTCTAGATTTGTAAACAAAATATGAAATGTAAATTGCGACCGATGCCAGCGAATCCTGTCGAACTCTGTATGTGTTCAATGTGGTGTGCATGTAAACGGTTTCACTGTTGTCGCCCTCTCGAATGTACCTTTTGCATGTCACGAGACTAATTGGGTCACTGTATGGAAGGTCCAAGATTTGAATGATCTTCTTTTTCAAAGAGGTCATTAAGAAATGTGAATTTTAGAAGACACGTCCATCATGAGTACGATAATTAGATCAATAAAAAAAATCTCAAGAGCCAATTGTCCGACAAGCCAATTCAGTCTAATGAGGTTCTGTTGGTCCCGCAGAAGCCTCCGCTGCCAAAACCCGAGGCCAAAGCCAAGAAGGTCGTCGTCAAGGTAAAGCACACAATCTATTTATGACATCCAATCTTAACGAGCCGCTCCCCACCCCCCACGTTTTTCCCCATCGTAATGATCAACGAACGGATAACTCATTGATCTTCTGCAGAAAGTGGCTGATGAAAAGGGGGCGAAGGCACGGAAAGGCACCACCAGAGGGAAGAAGGAGGATGGCCCCGCCCAGAACGGAGACGCCAAGACTAACGAGGTTTGAGATGGACACAAATTTTTTTCAATCGAAAGCAAAAAAAAGAGAATTAAATAACGATTGTTTGTTTTGTTTTCCAACACATACACATTTGCATACACACACAGATCTTTGTGTGTCGTCCATCTGTTAGTGTGTCTTCCATCAGAAACTCCGCCCCCTCCACCATGTCAGTGCGAGGGCAGAGCGAGACAGTCAGAGTGAAGGGTATGCAAGAGTGTCACGCTAACACAGCTTTGCGTGTGCCCGACTAACCCACCGCTTCATCTTCGGCAGAAAAGTCTTTTCGCCCTGCACTTAGTACAGCTTAGTGCCCATTCATTGCGTACGTACTGCTGAGGCGCAATGGCGCAACGTCATGCCGCCGAGGCGGACGGCCCATGAAGTTGTGATGACATTTCGGCTTTTTTATGTTACTGACTGACTCTTGACACATGCTAATCATCTCGGTCGCGTAATATTAATAATATTAAATATTAAAAGGGAAAAAAAGACGTATTTGGAAAGCATCTTTGCAATGGGGGAAGCGGCATCTTGAACGTAAAAACAAGTCTTAATTCTTGCCGTTTTTCTATCCTGCAGGCAACTGAGGAGGCTACAGAGGAGAAGGCGTAAAAACACCCGGCTCCAGCCCCCCCCCCACCCCACCCCCTCCTTTTTTCCTATCAACAAATTTTTTGTAACATGCTGAATTTTTGTAGACTTGTGATAGATGCTAGAGATCAACGACCAGCGTTCCCTAAAACTTTATGTCCACACACTCCTTGACTTCTTAACACTACCTTCCCAACTTTTTTTTTTTTTTTACGATTAGACGACTGCTAATGTTCTTCATCCTGATTTCTTCCAGTAGTCATATTTCAGAAGTACTTGACGTATTCTTTTAGAGAAAGCGGCAGTCACCTTGGAGAACACCTGCAGGGTTTTTAAAGCTTTTTTTGGGTCTCGTGTTTGACTTCCCAGCCTTTTTCCTCTCTCTCCTATACCCAACTCCCCCCAACCCCCCATCCCCCCAAATTCCCTCGTCCTGCAGCAGAGTGACATAGCAATAAGCAGCGGTGCGGTGCTCAATTAGCTTCATTCTGTTGGGAGAGTATTTTCAAATAAAAAGAAAAAGAGGAACATTTTGTTTTTCTTTTCTGCAAAACTCCATTTATTAGGCCACATTCACACAGCAGGGCATGATGACCAATTTGGATTTTTATGTTAAAGCCAAAGTTTTTATATACTTGATCACATTACAAAAACAAATGCGAAGAAGAGAAATATGCCTGTCTAATATTGCACTGTATAAATACAAAAATCTTTATTTTCACTAATCTCCATTTTATTTCCTTTTTCACCACAAAAATATATTTTTTACTTACTTTGCCGTGCTACGGAAAATCGTAACTGAGGGAGTGTTTCTGCAACTAAAATAAAAATAAATATACAGGTGAATTGTTTAAAGTTCTCTTTTACTGAGACATTTATATTGCAATTGTATTAGGAGAAGCCACCGTCGCAGAGTAGCTTTTTAGGGCATTTTCCAGCAGTGGGGCCCTGCACAACTGTGCGTGAATGAGTGGCTGGACATCTCACGTGACTCGGACAAATACAAAAAAGTGCTGTATCAGAAAGTGAAAGGTCAGCAATCGGCAGAGCCAATGTGGCGGCTCTGTCGGCCTCTCGTCGGCTTTGTTTTTAGATTAAAGGAGAAATTAAATGACAGAAGATCAGCGGTGGCAAGTAAAGCACTTCTTGGTAAAGGTGATGTCAACTGAGGTTGAGAAATTAATTGACTAACATACCTTTTATTAATTGCCATGATAGGAATCAGGATGATTCTTTGTGAAAAGTTGAGCATTGTTTGGTTAACTTGTCATCCTGGATTCCTAAATAGCTGTCATGTGAGAGAGCTATGACGTCACTGTCAACACCTAACAGCGAGCAAAAGGAGAGGCTGCAAAAAAAAAAAAAAGGAGAGGCTGCCTCCCTGTGGCTACACACAAGATTCAGAATATGAGGTTCACATAAATGTGGGCAAACATATGATTTCTAAAACAATTTCTTTTTGGGATTTGTTTTTTTTAATGATACAATTGTTTACTGTAACAATTCATTTTCTGGTTATTTTTTTAATTAGATTTAAAATAAATATATCACAAAATACAACAGTTATGTATTTTGTTTTAGTCCACAGATTTTCTATTTTATTTACAATTTTAAAATGTAAATGACAAAGTACATGTCACAGTTTTTAAATAATTCTCCCTTCTCAAGGTGATGTCACAAAATTGGGCTGTGAGGTCAACATGCCAAGTGCTCACCTTCTTTGTAAATTTTTGAAAAAAAACGTGAAATGAGCACTTCAAACGACTCTAAAACAATTGGACTGCTTACATACATGACATTCTACTGCCCACACTGCTTTTCTCACCAATTATCTTCCCTCTGCGCTGGTTAACTTGAGTTTTTAGGTCAAGTGTCAGTATTTGAAACATCACACTAATTTTGACCCGTTGACATCTTGGAATTTGGATATTTTTAACTTAAATATGTCAGCCAATGAGAAAGGGGAGTTCCTCGAGTAGTAGAAAACAAAAAAGAATGAATCAAGGAGCGTGTTGAGAAATAATGACGTTATATTATTTTACTCTAATATGACCAGATTTTCTAAAGGTGGTGTCACCCAAAAACAATCCTCAAAAAGACCCCCCCTACACACACAAAAAGCATAATTTCTGCAGAACGCTTCATCTGGTTTTCTGGCTGTCTTGTACTGTGGTTGAAGTGGCCTTTCCAACCAGCCTTTTGATTGCATTTGCATTTTGATGGATCTTCATTTTCTGTCAATTCTGCCACATTGCTAATATTATATTATAAGAAGGTAACTCACACTACTGGCCTCAGCACAGAAAACTTACAGGGTTAAGACCTGCAACATACGTGTATATTTTGCTTAAGGATGCCACTTTCCTTACTGAGGACAGCTGATGTGCCCTTGAGCAAGGCTGTCTGTGAATCTTACTGTGATTTTGTATACTCGAATGGACGATAATGCTTATATTGGCCAACCACTGTTCAATTTTGTTTTTGTTACTTAGTGAATTAAGGTGTTTTGTAGAACCAGGAGTATGTGTCCCTTCTTCAGATTCGTGATAATTGCTATAATGTTACTCCAATGTTTCCATTGTGTTTCACTAACTCATAAGATTTTCCTTCATCAGGCTACGTTGTTGCCCCCTCTGTCGCTAACAACCCTTCCCCCATTTTAATGTCAGGCGGCGTTAAGGAGATGGTTTTCTTCCGAGTAGGCTCCAGGGGAGGGCGAGTGTGTTAGCGAGACATTTTGCTCGAGTAACACCAAAACCAAACGAACACTCAAGCAAACAAACGTCGACGCCAAGTTACGTTTCAAGAAGTAGCTAGCCTTCTCGCGCAGATTCGGCAGCCATGTTTTACGTCTAAAAAATCTTAAGCGTGTCCACCCGCGACTCGATTAATGGTCAATCGTTACTTATTGAGCAGTCAAACTTCATCTAGATGGGAAGTATCGACCACTTTTAAGTTAGAAATGTTCTCTTCCTCGAGTAGGTTGCCATTACATGCTCCTCTCTACAGTGGCCTATGCGTGAAACACACCGCTGATATCCCTCCGCAGAGGGTTCGCGTTTTACATTTTGAAGGGGGAGGGGGATCTGAATAAAACACGTTCATAAGATTAAAATCCCACCACATGAATCAACATTTCACCCTCGTATAAACATATCTGTGCGTGCTTTGCGCCCCCGTCGTAGGCGGCGGTGTTTAACGCGCAAACCCACTGGGGGGGCACTAGACTCGTCGCCCCGCGGAGGAACACCGTGAGCGGAGGCGAGCCGGGTCTGTTTTCTAGCGCCTGAATGGAGGCAGCCTCTTCCTGGTGGATAAACAGTGACAGCTACAGGGCAGCCACCGACACCCAGCGGCCCGGCTCCGGCTCCGGCGCTGCCCCGCCGAAACACGCCGAAAACATGGCTTCAGACAGGCCTCACATCGCGCAGTTGACTTCTGGTGAGTAGCGGAGCTCCGGGAGCGGGCCGAGGTTGTCGTTTATGTCCCCCCTTCTCCCTCCCCGCGATCGGTAGCCCTCTTGTAACGTAGCTCCCCCGTGCTTCTTCTTCTCTCCCCTCCGACCCACACCAGAGCTCTACTTCCTAATCGCCCGCTTTCTCGAAGCCGGACCGTGCCGAGAAGCAGCCGAGGTGGGTGTTTTTGACAATTTCAGGGGGGGCTCATTTGGAGCACATGAAGGCGGCCATGAGGCGTCATGTTGCCTTTTTTTTAATCCATTTTCAGACGCTGATAAGGGAGGTGGAGGATAAGGAGGTAAGTGGAGTGGAGAGATGCGCGGGCGCTGCAACGTAGCCTCTTTTTGCTTCACTTCTCATGGGCATGTGTTTAAAAAAAACAACACTTTTTATAATGAGAGCACTTGAAATATATTTCCTGTGTTGCTATTTGTTTAGCTGCTGCCCAGGAGGGTGGACTGGACCGGACAGGAACACCCCGGGACGTATGACAATTTGGTAAGCGAGCTTCTCTCTTTTGCAGGGAGAAAGTTTCACACGGCTACTTTACGAATTGAATTTCCCGCATTTTCCCCCATGCTAGCAGCAAAACCTTTTTTAAAATCAGTTTTTTCGGGAAGAGGGGGTCAACTTTAAATAGGGGTTTGATGATAATTTTTAGTGAGGGGGTCAGGACCTGGCATCTTCACCCAAGTGGTGTCCCACGCAAGTGCTTAAAGGGGGAAAGTGGAGTTTGAACGCGCGTGGAATTGTTGCTACGTCACGAGTGTTGTGGGTGCAGGCAAGCAAGCTGGCTGGACTGGACTGGAGCACAGCCGCTCACGCTCGCTCCATACACACAAACAACACCCTCCTCAGCTCCAAACTGGATTATTTCACTCGTTTTTTTTTTCAAATCAATTCATATTTGGATCAAATCCGGATTAACAGATGACACTCAGAAGGAAGGAAGATAGTAAGGTGTTGTTGGATATCCTTTTTTTTTCCCCACGGGAGATTTTACTTTGGACATGGAGATGAGAGGTAACGTTCAACTTTTGTTATTTTTTTTTTTAATGTAGTAATACTCAAAAGAATCCCTCAATGGGGGAGATTCGACTCACATTCTGTTGCTGCACGCCTCACAGAGAAACAGATCACCCACATGCAGGCTTGCAAGGAGAGTTGTCAGAGTGAAACTACGGCGGTTCGCTCTGACATCACCTCTCGATGTTGTCGTGCCTTGCTCAAGGGTACCTCGGCAGTAGTTTAGAAGCAGACGAGTATCCTTGCAACAATTAGTTGTCATTTTTCATTCGTTCACATAGCAGGACTCCGAACCCCGTCCTTCAGTTTCCCAACCCCAGAGCCGTACAGATGAGCTAGTGTCAACCATTTGCATAATACTCAAATATTGCAATGGATTAATGTTCATATTATGCTAATTAAAACGCCCATAAGCAAGCTGTCTGGCGTTTTAGGAAATGGAGACAATACACTAATCCCCATGTGGCTGGCTACATTTACCAATGAGCTATGCATGTGCAATGTACATGCTTTGCTATTAATCTGATTATCCGATTTAATAATTTACAACTGCTTAACTATTGATATGCATTTTGGGTGCTTTTTCATACGTGAATATTTTCATTGCACTCACTCAAAGTGAGCATTATATATTTATACGTAGAAGATTAGCGTATGTGAAAGTGTAATGTTTATGGAATTGTAAAGTATATTTTTGCCTGAGTGCACGTAGTCTCTTTCTCTCGCTTGCTTTCTCTGTGTGCCCCTCCCACCACCTGTCAATCAAACCGCGTCTTCTATTATTCTCGTGAAAAACAAATGCTCCAAACGCTTTTAATTATTAAGAAAATTATCTTTCTGTGAGGTCACATTTGTATTATTTGCTTATTAATGTTTTTGTTTTTGTAACTCCCAAGTGTATTGTGCATTTAGACTGCAAGGGTGGAGATGGGGAATTAATTACCTTTTTATTAATTAGGGCTAATTAGTTAAGACACATTAATTAAATGAATGCACATATCTTGCATTATGACACGAGAACAGGGGTGTACAGTTGCACATGTTTATTTTAAATATTTTTAGTGAATGATGAGCCATCTTGGCAATGTTTGAGTTTTTTTTTCCCCTCTCGGTGCCGTGCTTTAGTGTGCTGCATGGAAAATGACAGCTTTGAAGACAGTTTCTTTTGCAATTATGTGCAGAGAAAATTGTTAATATCTGTGTGTGTGCATTGTGATATGCTAATCACGTTTCTCGTACCAGCAATGATGTTGAATGTAATTATGGGCAGCCATTAATTGTCCATGTGTGTGTGTGTGTGTTACACAGGCTGTTAATGCACTGATAAGAGAATGGACTGTGTGTGCGTGTGTGTTGCATGTCAGTCGGCTATTTGCATCTGTGCATAGGTCATGTGTGGTCAATAAGAGTCCCTGAAATATAATTCACTTACGTGACCCCCACAAAAAAATGTTGACATTTGTCTTATTTGAAAATAAAATACAGGATACTGACTACTTGTGACACACACATGATGAGAAAGCAGTGTATTACACGGTATTTACACTGTAATTGCAACTTTTAGTGTGTGATGATTACATAAGTATTTTGTTTTAATATATTCTGGGGCTCAGTGCTGCTACGTAGTTTGTTTTATATGAGACATAAATTATGAAATAGGGGCGTAAATCTCACTTTTTTTCATTCATTTTTTTTCTCCTTTGCTGTGATGTAACAATTGCCTTTATTTACTGCTCCATCCCCTCTCATCATCCAAAGGAAAAATATTTGATCATTTTGCTACTGGTGGCTTATTCAAAACGAATCGGCTTCTGTAGATGGATTAAGACACCTCATTAATTGTCACGGCAAATATGAACGTTGTGGATTGTTTTGATTTTGTTGCCTATCTAACAGCGTGTGTGTGTGTGTGTTACCATGTAGGTGAAGTTGTACCGCCACATCAGTCCGGAGCACCTGCTTCATGTATGCTCCAGGGTGTGCCCTCTGCTGGAGCGGGACGTCCCAGCCAGCGTGCCGGGACTCACCAGCCTGCTGGGGGCGGGCCGGCAGAATCTACTCCGCACCAGCAAGAGTGAGCAGAGAGCAAACACACATATGGAATCTGCTTTCCATTAAAGGGCACTCGACGTCTTTTCTGTTGTTGTGTCTGTCGTCCAGGTTGTAAGCATGTGGTGTGGAAAGGTTCAGCGCTGGCGGCGCTTCACTGCGGACGGCCGCCAGAGCCTCCCATCATCTACGGGAGCCCGGCCAACATCGGTAAGGAACACCTGTGATTTTTGTTCCACTCACAGCCACTGATGGTCTTTTGCGGGTTTAGTTCAAATTCCCCAAACGCCATATTCATCAGAATGCCGCGTTTTTGACTCAACTTCACCTTTAAACATGCTTTTCAGCGGGCTGCGTTTGCTTTGCATCTGAAGCTGTAAACACACAAATTCCAAACGACTGACCAAACTGTGCCTCTTTCGAAAACAAGCTCCCATCTGGTTGCCACCATCTTTTCAGTGTAAACAATTTGCATCGGCAGACGTAGGAAGCTGCTAAAGGGGAAAAAACAAAACTTTTTGATTTAATTCTTGATGGAAGTCTTGCGTTCTCACGTCATGTGTCGTCGTCCCAGTGGAGACCAGCCACGGCCGACGTCTGAATGGTTCTTACCGCCTGCGCCAGCTGGTGCCCACCGCGGTGTATCAGCACATGAAGATGCATAAGCGGATCCTGGGACACCTTTCGTCAGTCTACTGCGTCACCTTTGATAGGACTGGACGGCGCATATTCACTGTGAGTGTCACTTTGAGTATTTAGGGTTCCATTGTGCAAAAAAAAAAAAATGTGTGTCATGGTGACCCCCCCCCCCCCCCCCTTGGCCCCGCCCCTTGTGGTCGTCATGTGATTGTGGCGTTTCTTTCATCATCATCCTCGTCTTCTGATTGTCTGACTTTAAGTTTTCCTGCCTGCTTCCATTTGCCGCTTTCACGTCCTAAAATGTCCAAAAATGGCTGAGGCAGCACGGAGGGGGTGGTCCGGGGGGTTTCTGCACGGCTACTAGATTGACTCCTCCGGTATCGCTCTTCGCGTTTGTACATTTCCTGGCCTCACTTTGCCGTCTTCTCCTTCTCCTCCCGTGCGGCCCCGCCTTTGTTCTGTTTCCTAACTGCCCCCCACCCTCCTTTCTTTTTTTTTCTTTTTTTTTTCTGCTTTTCCTCCTCACAACTGGAGAGCGCGAGTGTTTCCTCTGAGGCTTTAGCTGGATAAATGCCAGAATTAACATTCATCCTCCGTCTCCTTCAACACCCCCCCACGTTTGCAGTCTCTTTTCATAATGGCATTTACTGTCGATCAGTTTTACCTTGAGACGAGCATGTTGATTATTTTTCCTTGAGTAGGGTTCCATATGAACTGATTTTGCAATCAGATTATTTTGTGCACTGTTAGAGGAGCATGACTGTCGAAGTTGTTGCACATTACACTAAATTTTTTGAAAACTAGTTTTACTTTACCACAATTTTAAATTGCATTTTTCCCCTTGATAGTTGTGATATATTGTCTTTATTTCCATTTGATGTTTCTTATTTTGATTAGGCGGAAAAAAAATCTATTATCAATATCAACTGATGTGAAATCCTTGTCATATGGCCCAGCCTTACATCAAAGTCGTTCTGATGTCCTTTCTCCGGCTTTGACTTCAGGGTTCCGATGACTGCCTGGTGAAGATATGGAGCACGGACAACGGTCGTCTGCTGGCGACGCTGCGCGGGCACGCCGCCGAGATCTCCGACATGGCGGTGAGCTACGAGAATACCATGATCGCCGCCGGCTCGTGCGACAAGACCATCCGCGTGTGGTGCTTGCAAACGTGCGCCCCGCTCGCCGTGCTGGAGGGCCACGCCGCGTCTATCACGTCCCTACAGGTGAGGAATCTCCTTCTGCATCATGAGAGTGTAAATACTCTATGGGAGTGAGTATTGTATGCTAACAGTTAGCTATTTTTTTGTGTGTGTATGACATCACCTTATTATGATAACCTGCTTGTGTTTGCAGTTTTCTCCTCTATGTAGCGGCTCCAAGCGCTACCTGTCCTCCACAGGCGCTGACGGCACCATCTGTTTCTGGCAATGGGACGCACGCACGCTAAAGTTCGGGTGAGACACAGCTGCCACTGTAATAAGTGCGCGTCGATTTTCTTTATTATACGTCAATAATAATATTCTGAACATATGGACTGTACACTACCGTGGAATCTCCAAAGTTGAACGCAATTTGACATTTCCCCCCCAGGAAATAATGTGAATAAAATGAATTCATCTGTTCCAGGGCCAGCCTTTATTAAAACGCTCTTGTGTTGGGGGTCATATTGACTCCTTTTAAAGTTTGAAAAGCAGGAAAAAATTAAACTTGCATGGTTGATTAAGTAGGTAAATTGTATTTGTGCAGCACTTCTCACAGAGTGGAATCACAAATTACGCTGTTGAAAGACAAGATAATTTATATAGAGTCACAGACAAAATGGTGATTGGCCATGGTTGGCCCATGGTATAAGAGAAGGATTCCGGTACCGCATTGACAGAGTTCAAACCCTTGGCTGCCAGGATGGCCGAGTGGTCTAAGGCGCCGCGTTCAGGACCCAGTCTCCCCAGGAGGCCAGGGTTCGAATCTCGAATTTCCCCATTGTGGGACTAATAAAGGCAATATTATTATTATTATTATTATTATTATTATTAAATAAAATTAAATTTTCCATTATTCACGAAAAAAAACAATCAATTGATTCTAGTAGTTGCATGAAAAATTGACTGAATAGTTTATAATTGTAAGGTTTATTATCATTATTATTATTTATTTATTCATTTTTATTTATTTATTTATTTTTTTGGTGCGTCTCACATTGACCCATCAACAAATTTGGTGTACCAAAGAAACTTTAATGCATGAATTGGCATGAGGCTATCATTGAATAAATCAATGAATCATTTTTTATTTTGATCTCAGTCAATATAATATTTTTTTTCAATAATCATCCATTCCTGTTTTATCTATAATGCCGCATAATAGGTGATATTTTATGTTGCTCATGTTAGTTTTTTTGTTTTTTTTCATACATTTGTTCCATTAACTTTTCAATGGCTTCTTCGGTGACTTCATCTTTTTTTCCTCGCCTCCAGTCAGAGACCTAGTAAGTTCACCGAACGTTCCAGACCCGGTGTCCAGATGATGTGCTCCTCCTTCAGTGCAGGTGGACAATACCCTTTCTTCTCCAACCACTGTTTACAAACGTCACCGTTTGGACGTTATCAAACTGAAAAGTATTTGTTTGCGTACAGGTGGGATGTTCCTGGCGACGGGAAGCACGGACCACATCATCCGAGTGTACTACTTTGGCTCAGGACAACCAGAGAAGATCTCAGAGCTGGAGTCCCATACAGTCAGTAAATCCATTGAGCAACATACATTTACTTTATTTAGTTCCTCATGCGGTGGCCAGGAGTGGTTTTGTTTTTTGCTTTATTGTATAAGTATATATAAGGATAAAAAACACATAATAGGTGTAAGACATTTGTTGGATGAAGCTTTCCACTCTCGTCATTATATGTTCATGTAGTGAAGATTTGTATTGCGCTGTGTGAGGAACTACTTCGATTTGGAAACCGTCCTACTCACACTTGCTCCATATTTTTTTTTTGCTAACTAGGACAAAGTTGACAGCATCCAGTTCTCACACTGCAGCGACCGGTGAGTTTGTTTGTCTGCTTGTGTGGCAAATGAGTTATTGTTGTTTAATTTTTGCCAGCACGCTTCGGGTGTACTAATTAACTGTCTTGTCAGCACAGTAGAAAATTTTTTTTTCTCTCAGTGACTAATACTGGATACACATTCATTGTTAGATTTGAGGAGCTGTTGTGTTTACTTACCATTTTTTTTTTGGTCGTTATTGTTTTTATTTTTATTTTTTTAGGTTTGTGAGTGGCAGCAGAGACGGCACGGCGCGCATCTGGCAGCTCCAGCCGCAAGGCTGGAGGAGCATCCTGTTAGACATGCAGACTAAATTACCAGGGTGTGTATCGGACATAGTGAGCACCTGTTTTTTTTTTTTTTTTAAAGCACCGGTCAGTCAAAACCCCAAAGATGAGCTAACGTAAATATGTATACACCTTACGGTAACTATAAAACCTTTAAAGGCCTGAAACTTTAGCTCACACAGCGCATTAGCTCAAGCTCAACAACAACAATTACTGAATGATGCGAACGGTGAACCGCAAATAGTGAGGGAACACTCCGCTGTGTGCGCTAATTTCAAATCAAAACGTGAGCAAGAACGCTATTAATTTAGGAGATTTAGGCCCTTTTTTTTTTTTTTTTTGCTTCCAAAGATAATTTTAACCTCGCTTGTCATGATGAATAATTGATTTTCAATATTTACACCGGGGCCTTTCCTGTAGGAAATACAACCCACCACCTCTAGAAGACAAGGTGACCAAGCTAAAGGTCACCATGGTGGCGTGGGATCGCCATGACGGCACAGTGATCACGGCAGCCAACAACCTGACGCTGAAGGTCTGGAATTCCATCAGCGGGAACCTAGTTCACGTCCTGATGGTACGTATGGCTATTTTTAAGTCCACTAACACACTGTCAATATAAAATAATTATGTTTGCAACTTAGTCGCAAGATCTCGTTCAAGTTTGTTTTTGGAGTCTCTTCATGGGTTCTATTCATGAAAGTCATTTCATCTGGACAGGGTCACGAGGACGAGGTGTTCGTCCTGGAGCCTCACCCCTTCGATCCCCGCATCCTATTCTCGGCGGGGCATGACGGCAATTGTATTGTGTGGGATCTGGCCAGAGGCGTCAAGATTCGGTCCTACTTCAACATGGTGAGCTGGCACTGGAAAAAAAAAGATCTACATTTCTGCTTATTTGTCCTCCTCACATGTGGTGCAGATGTTTTACTTCAATTCTGGTCTCCAGACTGCTTGAATAAATTAATATACTTAGCGGAAGTATGTGCACTGGCACTTAACAAAGCATCACTACAGCAACTATTCACATCTGTTTCCACATTTTGGGTGAAAATAAATGTGAAGAGCAGTAAAATATTTTAAGTAAGTCTAAAAATTTACAAGTAAGAGCTTGTATCTTAAAGAGTTTGTTCATCAGGTCACTTGCCTATGTACTCAAAAGTAAATGCAAAACATGTCAACATCTTCACACTGTGCCTTGGAAAACGAGCTGTGGTTTGTGACACTTTTAATTGATTGCGGTGTGTCTAATAAACTACAGAATGCTTACATGTCTCTAGATCGAGGGTCAGGGACACGGGGCGTTGTTTGACTGCAAGTGTAGTCCGGACGGGCAACATTTTGCAGCCACCGACTCCCACGGTCACCTGCTCATTTTTGGCTTTGGTTCCAGTGGGAAGTATGACAAAGTGAGGTCACGCGCCCACACACACATGCGCACACATAATGACGTCACCTAACGTTATTGATCTGCCGTATTCAAGATCGCCGACCAGATGTTCTTCCACACTGACTACCGGCCACTTATCCGCGACGCCAACAACTACGTGCTAGACGAGCAGACCCAACAGGCGCCTCACCTCATGCCGCCGCCCTTCCTGGTGGATGTAGACGGCAACCCCCATCCGCCCCGATATCAGCGGCTGGTGCCTGGCCGGGAGGGCTGCCGAGATGAGCAGCTCATCCCGCAGATGGGCGTCACCTCCTCTGGTATGAGTGTGATGTCGTTAAGACACCTGTTGTGTTGGTTTGACGTCGTCGCAACTGTGTTAAAGGATTATGTCGTATGATTTAGTTTGATCCTAAAATTGGTTAATTTACTTTACATTTTTATTTAATGTCATTAAATAATTTGATCATTGAGACTCATTGTTAAAAATAAATAACATGAACATTGAGAAAGTGGTTGAATACTTATAATTCAATTATAAATATTTTTAAAATAAAAAAATATTTTACATAAAATGAAAAAGATAATAAAATACAAATTTTTACAATTGGTTTTACTTTTTGAAATTTTATCGAGTAACCAATGTTAATGTATACTAATTATGAATCACAATTTAAATAAGCATCAATTATATATATTTTTTTCATATTTTATTTTCTAAAATAAACTGCCCATTTGTTAGAAGAAAATGTAATACAATTTGACCCTTAAGTACATTTTTTTTTGTGTGTGTGTGTGGTTAGTATGGGCGGCACGGTGGAGGACTGGTTAGCACGATGGCCTCACAGTGCAGAGGTCATGGGATCAATTTCGGCCCCTAGGTTTGAGTGTCAGCGCGGATGATTGTTCGTCTATTTGTGCCCTGTGATTGGCTGGCAACCAGTTCACGGAGATAGTTAGGAGAGGCACCAGCACCCCCGCGAGCGTAGTGAGGAGAAGCGGTACAAATAATGGATGAATTGGTGTTGTTGGTCTTTGAAGTAAAATGGGCAGAAGAATAAGTTTAATGCTAAATTTGGGGGAATTTTTATTTCAAACATATTATTTTTCCCCTTAACATAAATCATTTTTATTTCATATTTACACTCAATAAATTAATCAATACATCATGGTTGCCGACGACTGCGCCTTTCCAGTCAGACTGAAAGATCTCATCTTGGTCATCCACCAAGACAAGAACATTATCTCTCTGTTTATGTGCTTTAACGAGATGCTTTTAGGGAAACTACACTCTAATGTCGGTTAACAAGCCACTTGATGCTACTTACTGACTCCACATAATTAAGAGATCATTGAAAGGTAAAGGGCTAATGGAACAAACTCCACAGATTTCAAGTCTTGAGTCTCAATTCTATTCTTGTTTGTCTGTTCACCAGGTTTAAACCAAGTGGTCAGCGAGCAGGCAGTAGATGGCTCCAGTCCTCTGGATACCATGATCCAGAGATTACAACAGGAACAGGACCAGAGGCTGGGCTCCAATGACGCGCCTGCTCCTACTGCGCCCTCTGCCGCCGCCGCCGCTGTTACCGCGAGCTCCCGAGTCAGCAGAGGTATTCATGCTTTGTGAATTTGTTGGAAGGCTTCAACGATGTTTCAGAATGGAGCAGAAAGATGAAAAATCTAAAATAATGTTTCTTCTTTCCTTTTTATATTTAAGCGTCTGTGGGTTCTCCGACCGAGGTGCACTCGCCACCCAACGTGGGCCTCCGTCGCAGCGGGCAGATTGAGGGTGTGCGGCAGATGCACAGCAACGCACCGCGCAGCCAGATGGCCACCGAGGGCGACCTGGTGGCGTGGAGCCGCCGGGTGCTGGTGCCTGAGCTGGAGGACGCGTCCGTCAGGTAACCAAGTTGATTTCGCCTCACTTGGTTTTACTGTACAATTTGTTGTAACATTTCTTAACATGCTTGTGTGCTGACTGTGTGTGTGGATTTTGTTCATATAGGAAACAGGTGAACTGGCGAGAGGCCAAAGGGGAGGAGGAGATCAATATCTACCAGTCGGAACGCCGGAGACGCACCATCCACTCCCTGCCCAAGGAGAGCAGAGTAATACAAATGTTATTTTGAACATAGCATAATTAACTAATTCATTAAGAAATTAGAAGAAAATATCAATACATAAATTTGCAGTGTGCTTTCCTCAAGCCACACCCAGTCTGTAATGATTTTTAAAACATAGAATACAATCTAACAACAAAATCTCCTTGGCGAGTGCAATGAGAAGCAACAGACTCACCTTGCCTCAGTTTCCCCGACCTAATTATTATACCACAAATGATTTTTTAATGGACCAAGTCACAAGGACATCACTTTTGCTCGTTTTTGGCTTGCAGGGTCATCCAACGTCAGAGAGCGTGGCCGATGAGGGGAGGCGGAGTCAGGGTAACCATGGATACCAGACTCGGGCAGCCGTGGAGGAGACTAGCCGCCAGAGTGCCGAGGCGGCCGAGGATGACGACAGCGTCTCGGAGGTAGAACGCACCGATGCGCCATCGCAAATTGTGCTTCATCCACTTCGGACAACTAAGCGCCTCCTTTCTTGCATCAGAATAAGGGTCGTAACTTTAAAAATAGCGGTTACTTCAACCTTTGTTGTGAAGTGTTTAAATCTGTTACTACCCAAAACAGCAGCACCTATGGAAGCATCCAAACGGCTTCCTAGATATCCAGCGATACCGAGTCCAGATCCGATACCTCAGCGATGCATTCAGAAGAAAAATAAAAGAGAATCCAGATTGTCAATTTCTTTGCGTGTCATCAGGGCGAGACAGAGGTCCGGCAGATCAACGGGCACTCGTCGGAGGAGGAGAAGGATGAGGAGCAAAAAGAGCCGTGGCCCGATGATCACAGCAGTTCAAGGTATGGCTGGGTGATAAGAACTTAAAATGAGATAAGATATTTATCAACGTGACTGTCTGCTGGCACTGCAACATATGCAAATGAGGACACAAGCCTCCGTCCTGACATCGTCTCGTCGGCACAGCGACTACTCCAGCGACTACTCGGACTGGACGGCCGACGCGGGCATCAACTTGGAGCCGCCTAAGAAAAGCGTGAAGGTGAAGAAGAAGAGCAGCAGCTCCGAAGAGGACGGCGACAAGAAGCGCGATCCCAAGAAAGAACGCAAGAAGGACAAATGCGACAAGGACGGGGCCATACCAAAGAAGCAGCAGCCTAAGGAGAAGAGGAAGGTTTGTCATTTAAAATGGAAAAAAAAAAAACCTCAGCATCATGGAAAAAAAATTAAATGAAGGATGTTGTCTGGCAGAGGGCAGAGTTGCAGGAGCAAGGGCTGACTTTGGAGGAGTGGCTTCCCTCTTCCTGGATCACCGACCTGCTTCCCAGAAGATGTCCGTATATTCCACAGATGGGGGACGAGGTACGTGAAGATTAGACGATCCCCGGAGGAATAATTCACCTTGCACAAGCATTTAATAGCTTTGTGAGAGCAGCGCTTTAATGAAAAACACCATTTTTTTTCTTACCTCCGTCAAGTAACTATTTTGTTCGAACTAATTTAACGTTTGTCAGGCACAACAGGCATTTTATAGCAGTGGGGGAAGAGGAATATATTTTTCAAAGTCCTTAATAAGCAATGTAGACCTTTTTGTTCATGGAGGCTGCAGTTAGAAATCTTTTGGCAGTGTTTATTAAAGATGAGGTATTTATTTGTTTGACAGCTTCGCTTTGTCATCTTGGGTAACGCTGTGTGTTTGTGTGCGCAGTTGTATTACTTCCGTCAGGGCCACGAGGCGTACGTGGAGATGGCCAAACAAAAGAAGATTTACAGCATCAACCCGAAGAAGCAACCCTGGCACAAGATGGAGCTGCGGGTAAGGCGAGAGTGAATTTTTTTAGAGGTGTGACTTGATACAAAATCATTTTGAGCCCCTCTATTATTAAACATGCCCTCAGATCAATGTGCAGGACACTTTTGTATATGTGACACTTAATTTTATACTATCTGTCCAATTTACACAAATTCTGTATTATTTTATTTCATTTTTTGTATGGATTTTACTCGTCAAATGAATTAAGTTTTTTTTTTTTTTTGTGCGTGTCAGGAGCAGGAGCTGATGAAGATTGTGGGAATAAAGTATGAGGTGGGCTTGCCCACGTTATGCTGCCTCAAGTTGGCCTTCCTGGACCCGGACACCGGCAAACTGACTGGAGGTTCCTTCTCCATGAAGTAAAGATCCCAATTTGCCCTTCAAATTTTATTTTTTATGATAATTTTATTTTATTATTACATTTTTTTGGTCACAGGTACCACGACATGCCGGACGTCATAGACTTCTTAGTGCTGCGGCAACAGTTTGACAATGCCAGGAAGCGGCAGTGGACTATTGGTAAGGTGTCAACGTGCACATTATTTTTATAGTGAAGTGGATTTAATTCACGCGTGAGCGGCTCGTCTGCAGGTGACAGGTTTCGCTCGGTGATTGACGACGCGTGGTGGTTCGGCACCATTGAGAGTCACGAGCCGTACCAGCCGCAGTACCAGGATAGCCTCTTTCTCTGCTACAATGTCTGGTAAACATCACACAAAAGTTGTTGTGCTATTATGTATGATGGAGTCGTTTTAAAAACTAGCATTGTGAAAAGTTGTTGCTAAGATTTCATTTGTGGTTGCAGCTGGGATAATGGAGACACGGAGAGGATGAGTCCATGGGATATGGAGCTCATTCCTGATGAGGGTGAGTCCTTGTAACGTGCAACAAGCTTCTTTTAAGTCCCACTTTTCCAAAGGCTGTTTTCTTCCTCAGCGTCATTCCCGGATGAATTGGGCACGAGTGTTCCGCTCACGGAGGAGGAGCATCGCGAGCTCCTCTACGTGCCGCTGGACGGCGAATGGGGATGCCGCACACGCTCCGATGAGTGCGAGCGCATCATCAAAGCCATCGACCAGCTCTGCACCCTCGGTAGGACGTCGTCGTCATTGTCGGCATGCTTCTCGTCCTGCCTTGCCTCCTTACGGCTGTGTCATGCAAAAAAAAAAAAAAATGACGACTTCTTGTAACACGAGTCAGCATGTTGAGGTCATCAGCATGACGGATTGGCTGCTTTGTTGCTGAAGTGACGCCCCGTTTATTGTGGGGGATACGTTAAAAAACGGGTACTCCTGACCCACCGTTATGCAAAGAAAGGAGATACCGTATATTCCCCATAATTAATTATTTATGTCAGCAGTGTAAACATTTTACAGACTGCGAAAAGATGTTTCACGCAAGAGACTTTAAAAATGAGAATTAAAAAATTGTTTAGCAGTAAATAAAAACAAACATGTGTCAAGAATACAGTACGGTAGGATTGTGAGCTTTTGCCTCAGTAATTGTACTCTACGACTGGGGAAAAAAAAAACACTTGACACACAAGATTTTAAAATACAAAAACATGCATGGGATGAAACTGATGAAAGTGCGAGGGGGGGGTAAAAAGGACAGAAAAAAGAAAGGAAAGCCCCTTTTCATGTATCCTTGACCTCATGAATTATTCCAGCAAAGGTTTGGTGGTGTAAAGGTTAGGAGATTTGAATTTCTCGAGAGGCCTGCAGTCTTTTTATAGACACCTGAAACGTTCTTCAATAGCGCCCCCTTGTGACATTTTGGTGTAACTGCCTGATGATGGTCGTTCCAAAAGTTTTACACTGCAGGTTCATTCCAGTTTAATGCTTATATCCTATATATATATATATTTTTTTTTTGTTTGTTTTTGGTTTGTATTTACACCATATTTAATTTAATTTGCTTTTGCTGTTTATACGTGTTGCTTGAGCCGACGGGGTTGCACTGTACATGCGTCACCAATTAGTGTGTTTACATGATATCAAGCTAGCTTTGACATATCTCGCCTGCCTGGTTAGATGATAATAAAAATCAGATTTTTATCTGGAACGCCCTGTTCTGATCGGATGATATCCGAGTTCTTGTGTTTTTGGAGTTGTCACATGACTCCTGCAGTGTAAATACACCCTTCAGGCTTGATTCTCTACAGAAGTTTGATTCTCTACAGTAGTTTAACACAAACCATTTTTGTTTGTTTTCAGACATTGCGGCGCCATTTGCTTTCCCGGTGGACCTTCAAGCGTACCCCACCTACTGCACGGTGGTGGCTTACGTCACAGACCTCAGCACCATACGCCAACGGCTGGTCAACCGCTTTTACAGGTATCGGAATGTGACGCGACTGTTTGTATGCGATAGGATTAAGCACGATGGATCATAGTGTGTGCGCACTTTGGCTTTAGACGGCTGTCGTCTCTGATGTGGGAAGTTCGTTACGTGGAGCACAACGCGCAAACGTTTAACGAGCCGGGCTCCTTCATCGTCACCACTGCCAAGTTTGTTTCCGACCTCATGCTGCAGTTCATTAAGTGAGTTGGGTGTCCACAAGCTTCTTTGGCAAATTTTTTAACTGATCATGGGCAGCTTATTTATTTAGAAGTATTTTCAATATTTATTTATTTATTTATTTTTATTTATTTATTTTTTTAAATAAATTTAATAACCCTTTAATTCATGCCGCCTATTAAAAATGCCTTGAAATATGGTATGAAATCCACTTCAAACTGAATGATTTTTTATTTTTTTTTCCCCTTTCTCAGAGACCAAAGTGTGATAGACCTAATGCCGCTCTACAAAACTCTGAAGAAGGCCACCTTCTCTGACACTGAAGACGAGGTGTGTTTCTCAAAGTGTCAACTCAATCCAAATTTAGCATACAAAGGTTAATGTATTTGTTCTGCTTGGAGGAGGAGGAGGAAGAGGAGGATGAGGACGCCAGTACGCCAGGAACCTCCACGCAAAACCACAAGGTCAAATAAAATGTGAAAGACAATCTAACAGAATGAATAAAAAAAAAAAATGAAGGGAGAAACGAACTAAGTTGAGCTTGCGTGGTCAAAGCATTTTTTTTATTGACTATTTTTTTGTTCATTTTCTGATATTTAAGCAAAATGTTAATGTTCAAACTGTGTATAATGCAACATTGGCTTACTTTTTGGGAATGAAACCTCTGGTTCATGTCAGCGCAAAGTACTTTTCTGAGGTGGTGCTGTAACTCGATATTTAAAATGTTGAAGAAACGCTTATCGACTTCATGTCTGAATGTCCTGTACAGGAGCGGCGTCCAACACGGCGTCGTCTGCGCACGCGACCGCCCTCGTACGACCCACAAGCGTGGCGAGGACGCTGCAAGGAGCTGCTGGACCTCATCTTCCAATGCGAGGACTCGGAGCCCTTCAGAGAACCCGTTGACCTGCAGGAGTATCCGGTATGTGCTTTTTTTTTGGGGGGAGGGGGTGATTTTGACGAATTAAATATTCTAGTACCTCCTTTTGCTGAAGCGTGCATGTTAGAGCCTGTCAATGTTTTTTCATGTGGGCAAAAGCGGCTTATTTTATACTCAAGTGTGTCAGATATGTACTTTGTGATGTAGGGGTGCGTGTCAATGGTCACTCAGTCATCATGAATCGTCTGTTACTGTGCCAGGATTACCTCCAGATCGTAGACTCGCCAATGGACTTTGGCACCGTCCTCGACACGCTGACTGCAGGCAAGTACCAGACGCCCATCCAGCTCTGCAAAGATGTGCGCCTCATCTTCAGCAACTCCAAAGCGTACACGCCCAGTAAGAAGTCCAGGGTGAGAGAAACTCGCACACAAAAACACTCCTGGGTACGCAAACTTAATTGAAACTCTGCTGCAAGGGCACAAACACAAAAGCTTGGTATTGATTTGACATCATTTTGTGGCACCTTGATTCTAAGGAACTATGTCAAAGTATCTAATCTGGTAACATGGCATATGTACGCGTGTTTGTGCGCGTTCAGATCTACAGCATGAGTCTGAGGCTGTCTGCGCTCTTCGAGGAGCACATGAGCTCCATCCTAGCCGACTACCAGGCCATCCACGGCCTGACGGACAAGCTGACCCGACGGACCGCCGAGCGCCACACCCGACACACCACCCCCACCCCCGACCAGCGACCCACACGGCACAACGTCAAAAGGCGACGCCGCAGCGAGTCCCCCCCCAGCAGTGTGGCGTCCAGGTACGACCCCAAAACCTGGTTCGTGTGTCCAGCCTCAACCGCAATCTTGTGACCCGCCCTCTGTTCGTAGCCCAGAGAGGAAGAGGCGCGTCTCGTCCCGAGTCACCAGCAGGCGTGAGCCTTCGCCGCCTCCTTCACGGCCACCCTCCCTGAGACAGAACCTCCCCCCGAAGCACACGCCTCCGCTGCTCAACGGGAAGACGGAGACGCCGGCTGTGGGACGCACGCGCAGCGCCGCAAGGCACTTAACGCAATCGCCCCCCTCGTCAGCGTCTGCTAACAATCCTAGCGCAACAGGTAAGATCACCAACAAATTAAATGTTTATTGATAAAATTGTAAAAAGTGAAAATGTCAAATTAATTTAATTACAAAACATATTACATTTTATTTTTTTGTTCAAATATAGTTGTTGTTTTTTTTAAAGATAAAAATGTCAATATTTTATTGGGGTACATATTTTAAAATCAGATAAGTGTTATGAAAAAAGAAGAATGTTTTTATGTACCCCATATTTCCGACACCCCCACTGATTTTGTTAAAGTATTTTCAAAACACATTCCCAGAAAATAAATTTTCTGCAACTGATTTTCATGCATGTTAATTCTCCTTTTTCTCTCCATCCTAGAGTCAACGCGCTCGCTGAGAACGCACAACTTTGTCTCCGCCTCCAGCCCACCTCCAGCAGCTGAGAGGACGACGCCCTCTCCGGCCATGGAAGGTGGCGTGACGGGAAGCATTCGGCGGAAACCGAGGACGCCTGTGAGACGAAGATCAGGTAATCAGAGATTACTATAAAACGCGACATTCGTCTTTCTTTTATATCTTGAAAATAAGTCTCCTATGTTGGCTCTTAAACACATCTTCTGTGTGTCACTTGCCCTCCCAGGGTCTCCTGAAAGCCCCCCGTCCCAGAGCACAGCCCACCTGAACGGCCACAGTGCTCACATGACCGCCGGACCGGGAAGGAGGGGTCGTAAATCTCGAGCGGACCCGCCGGCGAGCCCTCCGCCAGACCCGGCGACTCCGGCTAGCCCTTCCAGAAGGCGCGGTCGCCCCCCGGGCAAGAAACGAGGCAGGAGGAGCAAAGAGGACCGTGCCAGCCCCGCCCCTGACGATGAGCTTGACCAATCCACCGGCGACGAGGGCGGCGCGGCGGCCGTCACGTCAGACTCTGGCACGCAGAGAAAGAGGGGACGGCCGCGGTCCCTCAGAACTGAGGAAGTAACACCGCCACCCCCACCACATCCTCCTCCTCTTTCTCCTCCTCCTCCGCCTCCCACCTCGGAAACCCCTGAACCTTCGCCTCTGAGGAGGAGCAGCCGCAGAGCGCACGAGGACATTACGTCTCTGCCACCACGGACGCAAAGAGGCACTCGGAGGGATGGGGCGGTGGACCACCAGGGGGAGGAGGACGAGGAGGAGGGGGAGGATGGGGCGGGGGGCTCCATGCGCACCCGTAACCAGGGGCGACGCTCAGCCTGGTATGTGGAGGACGACTCGGAGGAGGAGCAGAGGCAGCTGCTCTTTGAGGACTCCTCCATCACCTTTGGAACCTCCTCCAAGGGACGCGTACGCAAGCTGACAGAGAAGGCCAAGGCCAACCTGATTGGCTGGTAGCCCGACATACACATTCATGTACACACACACACACACACACACACACACACAAGCCCCTTTCACACTGCCCATCAAAGTCAGCAAGTTTCTCTGGGTTGAATAAGATTTGGATAAAACAAAAAGTAACATTTTCTGAAAAGACTCAAAATTAGGGATTTTTCTTTTTATCCCCAAAATTCCAGACAACGCTTTTTTTAATGCAATGTTCTGAAAAAGTTTTTGGACAAAATAACTCCAAATAATTTTTTCTTTCTTTTTATCAAAAATATTTCTTCATTTTATTTGTGCTGTTTTAAAATGTGAAAAAGAAATAGTGAGAAGTGATATTTTTTTGTAAATGACTTTGGGCTGAAAATAACAAACCGAAATATATATGTAAACCTAAATACTTCTAAAAAAAATTTCAAGTCCATGTTTTCTGGGATCAAAGAAAAAAAAATCTTCCCAAAAATGTGTTTTTAACCTTAAAAAAGACTAAAATAATTATTATTCATTTTTATAATTGAAAAAAGTGGTTTAAAATTCATAAAAGGTATGTATGGACAGAGATAATTTGGGGATTTTTCTTTTTATCTAAAGAGTTTCAAATTTGATTGTTTGAAAGCAAAACAACTGGAGGAAAGTAAACTATTCTGAATCTAAAATAGTCCTATTTTTTTAAAATACATTTTTATATATGTATCTAAAAAAAATGAAATTACAGTAAGAATTTGGGGGATAACTGTAATGTCTTCTCCACTCACCCAAAACTTTTTGTTTTTATGTGAAATACATGGGACTAAATGTCGAATATATCATCCTGTTATTATTTTATTAAAGAGAAGGGATCATTTGAAAATCCATGCTGAATAATTATTTGGGGTGTTTATCCACCCGAATCATATTTTGATAAAAAGGAAAATAAAACAATTTGGATATAAACACCATTTCCTGATCATTAAAACTCACATTTCATCATGAAATATTTTTTGCTGAAACGCTGTGTGCAAGGGGCTGCGCACCTACATGCTAATTGGCCCAGCTGCTGCTAATCCAAGCTGTGCCCCCCCCTCGCCTCCTCCTAAAGAATTGGTCCATGTTGGACCCCCCCTTCCGTTCCCCTTGTCTTAGTACTTGAAAGAAAATCTGCAAGAGGAGCGCTTGCTTAACGGAACTTTACCGTCTCCAGTGGGTGGGCGGAGTCAAAGACGCCCACTTGAGCCCAGAACGCCCCCCCCCCCTCCTGTCCCCGAACGTTGGTTTTATACACCCCCTGTCCCCCCTCTTTTTTTTTTTTTCTTTTTCTAACATTTGTACATAATGCTTTGCCCTCTGCTGGAAGTCTTACGCGTTGCTGTCCAATGAAAAGCATGTCGCTCCATATGTTTGTGCCTAAAAATTCTACTCCATGTTTTTTTTTCTTCAGCTTTTTAGCCAAAAATGTTTTTTTTTTTCTTTGTTTTTCATAAACAATAGTAATAAAAGCTTTTGACGATGCATTGCTTTACAGTGGACAACAACGATATGGAAGTGTGTGTGTGAGTGTGTGTGTGTGTGTGTGTGTGATTCATGTATGTCCAATGAAAACAATGAGTGTGTTTGCTGTCCAATGAAAATTAAGTATTTACAAATTTGGTCATTTCAATTTTTATCCCACCTCCTCCAATTAGTTTAATCACAATTTTTTGTAATTTCATTTTGTTAATGGAAATGAAAATTATTATGGTGACATACGGTTCGTCTGTGCTTGTTGTCGTCCAATGAAAAAACATTGTACCGTTACATAAGTAAGGTTTTTTTTTTTATTCTTTAATTTGTGAATTATCTTTTCATCCCCAACAAATCACAAACATGTCACTTGTCATTTTATTATGATATAAATGTGAATGACAATTGTAAAAGAAAAGTTTATTTTTCTTTTTTAAATAGCAAGAAGGCTTGATTTTTCTTTTACATTGTTTTTCACGAAACACAGGAAAACCTTTGGCAATATATGCTTTTCATTGGACAACAATAACATAACATGGATGTGTTCCTGTCCGTTGGGGAAAAAATTGATTCTTTCAAATATGTGGGGATTGGAAAAAAAAAAAATCTTTAATTTTTAAAATCATTTTTTAAAACATTTTTTAAGGGATTTAGGGGTGCAAATTTGGAGATTATTTTTCTTTTCCAGAAAACGCTCACAAAATGCGTATCTACATATTTTCCAACATGGATCTGTGTGCTGAAAAACCAAATGTTGTACCTTTTTACTGGTACTGTTGGTCCGAAGGGTTATATTATGTTGTATTATCTATCAACATGGATGAAAGAGCTCATGTGTACGTTCGACTGCATTTGCAATGTGCCTTTATGTCTTTGAAGCGTGCGTGTGAGAGAGACAGACAAGCGTGTATTTATTCAATCATGTGACTCATATCACGTAACCAACGCTATAACCACATGCACTTACCCCGCACCGCTTCTTCACAATGTGCTTTTTACTGTATTATTCAAGTGTTGTGACCACACACACATATACAAATCCTTTAAAAAAAAAAAAAAAAAAAATTGGGTCAAATTGGCGAGTGTCATTTTCGTGGTCTGTGCTGGTGTGCCTTGATGAATTCTGTCGGGACCTTTTTTAAAAGGTCATTTAGCTTCCAGGACCAGGCCAGGCTGGATTCTCACCAAACAAAATATCCGTCGTCCTCTTCTGTTGCTCTAACATTAACGCCATACATGATATGTCAACTGCGGCAGATTATTGATGTTCTGGACACAATCGTAATATTTTAACGTGTACTTTGACGTTTTGATTGACAAGCTTTGAGAGTGTGTTTGTTTGATGCATGTTGTGGTCCAAAGTGTCGCCTTACATGGCTCATACAGTGGAATCTCCAAATGTCCCATTTTTCTGTTTTCACGTAGGAAAGTAGAGCTGGGTCCGCCGTTAAAAGAACACCTCCAATTTTTGGGGTTAAATGTAAAGTCTCATTTACTTGCCAATTTTTTAAATTCATATTATTTAACTCATTTACTGCCATTGACGGCTACAGACGTCAAAGATGGCGTTTTTTTTTTTTGTTTGTTTTTTTTTTTACTCGCCGATAGTAAATGAGTTAATTAGACATGTTTGCTCCTCTCTGTCTGCAGCTGTTTTGGCACCTGCTTTAAAAATAAATAATGTAAATTAAACAATCAATCAGCCAGCTCCATCGCAAATAATGAAAATATTCTCTTCCTGCTTCCTGGGTCAAACTATGGCCTTCATAGAACATAGTGTAAAAGTAAGCAACAACAAATGCTGCTCTAAAGGATGACGGCACGTGCAGGGGAGGTGAGTCTCTTCCCATTCACGCTGTTTTGTTATGTTATGAATCCTTTTTCTTATTATTGTTTTAGCTGAATTGTACTCTGCAGCCCGGACAGGGTACCACATTCCGACCTCGCAGTAAGTTCCATTTCCTATTCTATGGTCATAGTTTAATCGGTTAACATCACTGTAATTTAGACAATTTTTGTGGGTCTTTAATTGACCTATTTAAGGAATTTTGAGGCAAATTTGGGGGAATGTTGAATAATTTTCAAATAAGAGAAAAACTTGCTGGCAAGCAAAAAGCGTGCATCGCCAGATTTGAGTTTATATTTTTTTTATCAATTTTTTTAAACTTCAATTGTGTTTTTTTTTTGTTTTTTTTTTGGTCTGAAGAATAAAAATGTATTAAAAATCACTAACTTAAATGTGTACTATTTTTACTTTATATGCTGAGCTCTTTTTTTGTCAACAATTTTGGGATTGAAGTAGAAAAAAATATTCTCTGCATTTCTTGATTTTTAATAAAGTCCGTCCCCGCAAAAAAAAAGAAAACATTTGAAGAAAAACAAAATTTCCAAAAAGTGAGGTATCATTGGAAAGGAAAAACTTAACTTTGGAGGTTCCACTGCTCATACCATACAAAAATCTGGTTCCCTCAAATGTTCCGCTGACTTGATTACAATAACACTCGACGCCAATCGTAATAATGCTAATAATTTTTATGAAATCAATTAATTTTGGCTTTCTTTTTAAAATGTGTCAAGTTGTTTGTTTTTTTTATCCCAAATGAGACAAAGAAGAAGCCTAAAGCTGGAATGTACGTATACGTTTGTGTGTAGGCAAAGTACTGCTGTCCTGTTAGGTGATACACGCAATATTTTAAAGAAATAAAATAAATCGTGTCACGTTTGTTTGCTATGGTGTCACAGTAATGGACATTTTTAATGTGACGTTGGTTTCACTAAGATAAAGAAAGCTGTTGGGAACTGAAACAGCTTTTCTACTAGTCCCACTCTGGTTGATTTTATTACCGGTTGTTAAATTGATATGAATCACTGAATACCAAAATCAGAAAGGCTTAAATTTAAGTAGTATTCAGAAAGTCCACAGGACCTGGTTGTTAATGCCAAGTGAAATATTATACAATATATATATTTTGTTGCTTTATAAATTCATATTGTGTCTCACATGAGTTTAATATCAAACTTGATTGGCTTAAGCTTCTGTCAGTCAACAATCAGTTCGCTACTTATGTTGCCTGGCGAGACTGGTTTTAAATCTGATTGGCTATTTTTTTAACTCGAATCACCCGGTGACCTTCCTCTTGATTACCTGATGACGTATGTTAGACGCCTTGACCATTAATTATTGTAAGACCAACGAGAGGTTTTATTTTGGATGGACTCACTTTTTTTTTTATTTGTTGTGACTTTTGTGCTCATACCGATGCTTTTTTTTTTTAAACAATGGAATTTCCGAGTGGCCTGGCGAACTTGATGACGTCTTTTCAAGATGGACGACATCGTCGTTCCCAGCCAGGTAGTCAACGGCGACGCTCACAAGTCCAACAAAAATAAAATAAAGAAGCTCAATTTGGTCATTTATAAGTGTCTTTTAACCAAGGTAAAATAATTTGCTATTACATTTACATTGCTTTATTAACCTCGGTGATTTATATGCTCGAGCAAATTTCCTCTCCAAAAGTAAACTAACCCGTTGGACTAGTGCTCCAAGTTTGGCCATTAAGTCAACACTAACTAGATAACTACAGCTACACAAAGTCCAAGAGTTTCCACGTCTTCTTATATTTCTTGTATACTATAAATTTTCATGGTCTACGTTGCTGAGGCAATGTCCTCTTTTAGTCGACAGATGGCGACAAAGTAACAAAAATGTTCAAACTGCAATCAATAGTTTGTGGCCTGAAAAAACAATTGTTTGCTAGTTTTTGTATGTCAAATTGAATCTTGTTTTGCATGCCTGTCTTGTCATCATCCACATTATTGCTTCCATTTAAAGCTCTGTTCTTGTGAATGAAATATTCTGAATGTGAGCGCATGTCGTTTCAACTGTGTAATGCATTAATTTGTATATTAATGTAAATGTAATCATAGAGGAACAAAGTTTCATATGTGTATGCATGCATGCACAAATGTAACAGTGATCCCATCCCAGTTGTGTACACCGGTACTGTTTTTTGAAGGCCGCAGTTTGTTTGGCTACGCCCGCGCATCAAACTGTGAAAAGTGGATTTTATACTGGCAACCTAAAAATACGGAGGCCGTGTTTGTTGTCGTAGTCTCTAGTTTCAACGCTCCCCTGCTATGATCCGTGAAACCAAAACCTCTGATGCGCTGCGCCAGCCAAAAATGACCAAGACGCCCGCACAAATGAAAAAAAAAATGTTTTTCACACACTAGGAGGACAGTGGTACATAAACTTCTGGATTGTGATTAAAATCCAACCTCTGAAAAGCTCAACATGACAAATTTTGTTTGGATCAAAAAAACATTTTAACAATGAACAGATGCGACATTTTCCGATGGATGCTTCACATTTGTAAGTTTTGTACCATCACACACTGTCCACAGTCATCAAATTGAATGAAATATATCGTGACGCATAAAACTGTCTTTTTATAAGCACAGAGGAAATGACCTTTTTCTGTTTGCCAAGGAAGCGATCTAAGATTCAAGACTTAATCTCTGTTTCTTCTTTCTGTTGCTTTCCCCAGTCATGGATGTCTTGAGGTTCAGGATGGAACATTTACATTTGGTCAGTCGTGGATATTCTCTTGACATGGGGGACTTGTTTCCATCCCTTGTGTTCCGTCACTCCTCTTTCCAAAATGTCAAAACAGGTTTGTATTTTAGCCCTGAAGAGTGCGATACGTGTCAGTGCATTAAAAAAAAGATTTGCTAAGAAAGCTTTGTGACAGTGAGATGATTGCCTAAACGGACGTCATTGTCACTGCGAGTAATTTCCGGATCCACTATAATTGCGGATGTCCTGCGGAATGATTCTGCTAACAGACGGAAATATCGCTAGCAGCTTTTAGACCGTTGCAGTGAATGCAAATGGCGCTTAACTATTTGCGTGTTTGACTCTGTTCTAACTTTATAGTAAAAGCGCAAATTCCGAGTTCCCTCCTGATGTTTATAAAAGTCACTTTAATAGTCAGGCCCGCCATGTGACATAAGGATTTATGTAAAGCCAAAGAAGAAGAAAAAAAAGGTGTTGATAAAAAGCTCGGTAAACTGAGCTCTCCTTGGAAGTTGGCCTGAGAAGGGGCCGGGGTACCCCCCGCCCCCCTCCTCCCCAGCCACCGCCGCCCGCTGGAGACCGTGGCCACGTCGGGAAAAAGATTTGCCTCTAATGGTCTCTGAATCTGTTGACGTCCCCGCCGCGCTCTCTCTTGCTTGCTTGCTTTTTCAGATGTAGCAATAAAGTCGGCCATGTTGGAGCGCCGCCACATCCCTGTGACGACCACAATCAAGCCCAGCGCAGCTTTATTGCGTCTTTTTATTTTCATATTGTCTAAAATCACCAAACGCCGTAAATCCTTTATTTTGACTCAGCTTCTTTTGTTTTTCCACAAATTTACGAGCGAAGGTGCTAAAAATCCGTGTGGCGTCAGCGTGTCCGCAAGTCGTTTTGCGCTGGACGTTATTGTGAAAGAGGAAGAAAAGTCAAGTTGAATTTTGCGGCGTCCTCGTGTGATTTGTGCCATCAAACCTTTTTGGTTTGAAACCATACAAACAAAACCTGTGAGCGTCCCCTTGCGAGATTAAGAAAATACAAATAAAACACGTGAAATACAATAATTGTCCATTTTACGGAACAAATGCAGTGGCATTTTTACTTTTGAGTGCCCAAACTTGAACATTTTTAAAGATACCGCTACCCACACACATATACATACCGTTTTTATTCATTTTATTTTTTTGCCTGTGTTCCACTAATGAGAGGTTTCCATGTTGTGCTTCTCTCTGGCTCTCTCTCGGTCACTCTCTCACACGTACACGAGCGTGCATAAACATCTGGGCACAGCTGAACCTGTTGTAAAGACCTCATAAAGACTCCACATCTGTTTATTGCAACGCCCGCCTGCCGATTCGCCAACACGGACACCCACCCACATCAACGTGCACCCATTTAAGAGCTGTGTTTTTCTTTTTTTCTTTTTTCTTTTTTTTTTAAAGGTCACACACAAACACATTGGCACTGATATAAATAAATACACACCCAGATGTGATGGCCAAGCTATTTCCAAAAATTATAATACATTGGCAACACTTTTTGGTTTTGTTTTGGAAACCTTTGTTTTTGACGTATTGTCGTGCTTTTAATTATTTTGGGAGTGTTTCACTGATTCCTTGAGCATTGTTTTTTTTCGTCTTTTCCAGAAATGACTTTCTTCGTCTTCCTGAGGAGTGTACGAAATGTAAGTATGCATTATTATTATTTTTGTGCTGTTGCCTTTTTGTACACTGTACGCTGGAGTCCTCACACCCCCCCAACCATCATTTTTTTTTTGTAGACAGGTGCGTATTTTGTGCATCATTTACTTTAACAACCTCTTGGTCACGTCACCCCGTTGTCCTCATGCTTTTTCCTCGATAACCCCCCCAACCCTCTTTTGTCACTCCTTTTTTTTTTTTTTTTTTTCCATTCTTGGGCCTGCTCGGCTATTCGGGCCTCTCCTAAAACTTCAAAGGTGGTGTTTACTACTGTAACTGGAGCTAGTCTGCACTGCAGCTCGCACTAATGAGTGCACGGAGCACATAGCGCACAAAGCAACACATGTTCCCCTCATGCAGGCAGGCAGCAACATTCCCGACCGACACCATCACCGCCGTGTCAGAGAGCCAAAGATCCATCACAGATTAACAACCTTTCAGCGCCAGGCTTTGTTGTCTCCATCCTCGCTGATGAAGATCTTGGCCTCCCATGTTTACATCTATGTCGGTGTAGATGTGTGCCAATTATCCAGTGTTAACCCACATTTCAAAACAAAGCTTCAACGTGCATAGAGTGGAGGGATTGCTGTGGGAAGTAGCAGTGTAAGTAGAAATTTGTGACCTTTTTTTTTTTATTTTTTTTATTTCCTCCAGGTATGTGGACTCAAGTGTTTTCTGCCAACTACTCCCCCTACTGATTTTCCAAGCTCCACGAATGACGACAAAATGTAAAAAACAAAAAGGACAAATACAGTCAGGTGAGGATTATAGATACATAGACAAATATAGATTTAATTTGATTTATTGACATGTTGGTGTCTTATAAGCCTGGGAAAAAAAACAGAGGAAAACATTTTCCCTTGCGTTTTGGAAATTTTGCCATGGAACCAAGGTTGAACTTTTTGGCCAGAAGGTATATTTGGCTCAAATGCTAAATTGCTCATCCCCAAAACATCACCATACTTGACAGTGAAGCATGGTGCTTTGGGGTGGTTCCCCCCCAACTCCCCTCAAACTGAGGTCTTAATTAAGGTTGTGGAAATAGCAGTTCGTTATAGTACAAATAAATAATTAAAAAAAAACAAAAATTATAATATAGATAAATAAAAATAATATGATATATAATTAAAAATAAAAAAAATCAAACATCTGAAATAGATTTGGTATGAATCAGAGGTACTTTAATTGCTGGCAGGTGCGGGTTGACTTCCATTTAACATGCATTTAAATGTGATTGGTATATTCTGTACAGAGCCACATCCCAGTTGTAAGAGGGTGTGCATACTTGTGCAACCACCTGATTTCCATTGTTGATGATTTACATTCCTCTCAAAAAGATATTTAGAAAGTTTGTTTGCATTGTGCAGCTTATAGGTAACATTAATTGCAAATGTAATTTTTTAAAAAGTTTATCTGGTGCTTTTTTGTAATATCACAAAAAAAGCTGGGATGCGAACAGGGGTGTGTAGACGTATTAACTGTACATGTAAAATTGGTTGGATGTTATTCAAATGGTTGAACAAAAATTAATGAACCAACTGTTTAATGAGAAGTAATTATAAAATAATTATTGCACTTTAAAATATTTTTTTCACAGAATAAAGGCTGTTAAATTAATGTAAAAATATTATAGGCCTTTTGATGTAAATGTTTGGTGGTTTCATCATTTGCGCTTGCGTGGATTCAAGCCTTGAGGGGAAAGCTTGCATTGCCAGCTCAATCGTAAATGGCATCCCTTCTATAACAAATTAGAATTTAATCATGTTTGCCGAGTCTTTCCGGGGGTCTCGCGGTTTGACCTTTCTCCGTGCTGTGTCCTCGAACGGCTGACATTCTTGCATAAACACAAAAGCAAACACGGCGAAGCCGAGGATTAGACGTCTGGAATGGACTTATTTAGGCTGGGCCAAACTTTAGCTGCGTGTGCGTGTTTGCACGCGTGTATGTGTGCGCGTATGTTACGAGAGGCCTTGCTTCATTTGTCCGTCGTTATTATTCTTCATATAATTCGGCATCTTTGAGGAATGTTCTCCAAAGCTTCACCGTCTTCACCTTGGTGTCATTGTCTTTCAAATTCAGCCCCTAAAGCCTGTTTCACTTGGCAACATGAAATCTAGAAGGTATGTCTATCCTGAGTGAACACCCCCCCCCCCCCAAAAAAAGACACGGAAAGTCAGCCATTTTGGCTTGAAATTTTGCATTTTAGGATAAATATGATTTTTAATCCAAAGTCCCTTTGTCTGCTACCCATCTATGCATCATATATCAACGTATAATTTTTTTTCAGTTTCAGGTTGTCATTTCCACGCTAAAACAAAAACCATGCACTAAAGTTAAATAAATTCCATTGTTTTAGTTGTACTATTGCCGTTCGTCAAGAACTTCCTGAAGGCAGACTTGCTGGCCCAGAAATCCAAAACGTATATTATTATTACCCGCTTGCAGCCGACTTGCCTTCAGGGGAGAGTCCCCAGCAGTGACCCCTGGCCCTCGACGCTCAAGGGAGGGAGGGGGGGGAGCCGCCACGCCGCATTCTCGCTCTCCTCCTCCCGCTCGGCGTTTGCGGTCCGGTCCGAAAATCTTAAAAGGAGAACAAACCGTTTTCAAGGGAACAATATCCGAGGTCATGTTCCGGGAAGGTCGCTGAGGCAATATTCTTTTATTGCGGCCCAGCGGCGAAGCAAACAACCCTTGTGGTTTTGTCCCGCCAAGAACCGATCCCAGCCCATCCAAGTGGACACTCCCCTAAGTTTGTTACCTGACCACCGTTCCAAGATTTCCATCCCCCTCGGTCGGCCTTCACTCGCCGTCTCCACCTGGGGGCAGAGCACCTGCACGGCTCGCTGACGACCATCTGTCAGTCAAGCGCATAAGAACCTGTTCTAAGACACAAAAAAAAAAGGTGCCTAGTGGACGGGGGTCAAAGTTTAAAGCGGCCCATTTCCTGTCCAGACGTACATGGATTCGGCACCCCCTCCTCGTCCAACCACCCATTTTCGCCCTTCCTGCTTTCGCCACGATTAGAGCTTTTTTTTCTCGTGGGATTGATGCTTAATGCGTTCTTGAAGCCGGAAGCAGCAGCAAACTGTTTTATTTCTTTGTTTAATTTGTTCTTACGTTAAGCATGCTACAATCGGTGGTGAAAAGTGAGGAACGCGCATCCCGATTTTTTAACATTAAAAAATACATTAAAATTTTTTTTTATTTTTAAAAAGATTTTTAAATTACCATGGAAATTTCCCATAGTAAGCAACCTCGGGATCCAATCAATTTGCCTGTGTGTTGCCTATATACAAGTTTGCTTCATTGTGTCTCATAAGAAGGAAATTTTGTGACATTTGACTCTAATGGCAAGATAAAAATAAATTTCACCGAGTGTCATGATAATAGTTTTTTTTTGGGTGTAATCCCACTAGCTATTATATAAACAAACTATAGTTGTCACTTTTTCATGCTTGTCAGCATAAAAGGAAAAAAAAGCAGCAAGGATTTATAATTCCAACGCTCCAAATGGCTTCCCTCAAACGATCTTATGTTACATTTAATTAGCGGCAAAACTGTCTGGCAGGTCGTTATGCTCCAAATCAGTTGATGTATGAACAGAAAAAAAAAAAAAAAAAAACACGCTTTAATAAGTCTTGGCTAAACATGCTCTGGTTTTGTGCGTGCAGGGCATGTGCTGGCCATCAGGCCGTTTGTACACCGACACTCTTTAAGCGTCCCTCGCAAGGTGCCGTCCAGCATCGTAGCCAGCCGAGCGACCGCTATTTCTGCCATGGGAGCCTCTGCGGTGCAGCGCTAATAGTCGTCAGTGCGCGGAGATTAATGTGAACTCTTATTGGCGTAATGATGCAGCGCGCCGTGGTGGTTTCAGCCTCTAATTTGTGCATGCGTGTGTGGAAAGAAACACAAGTTTTGCGCGCATGTGTATGGAACCCTGAAAAATACACCAGCTCTCACATCAACACGTGTAAAAAAACAAAAAACAAAAAAACAAACAAACGGGGAATCGTATTACATAAAACAGCAATTTAGTCAAATTAATGTCATTGGGAAAACACATTTGTAGACTGTCCGATACGTTTTAGCCAGTCAGAAAAGAGGAGTCAAAAAGGTGAAAAGTGCAACATTTATTTTTCTATAAAATAGTTTCATCTAATTTCTTATGTACTTGCATGGTGATTAACAATGGTAGAATTTTACCAAAAAAAATGACCTGTAAATTATTTGAAGTATAAAAAGCTAGGAAGTCTTTTGAGAAGTATTAAATGTGTGAATTTATTGGGTATGACTTTTTTTGTGCAATCTTTCTTGTTTGTGAGAGGGAAGTTTCATAACTAAGAATCTCTGTAAGAAAGCAATTTTGGAACAACAATTACGTTTGAGAAATAAATGAACTACTTTTACCTCATAAAGGTTTGAATGGATTCCACAAAACGTAATCCGGTTTTCACCCTAAAACACTTTTGGGGGGAAAAAAAGTCCGAAACAATGCCAAAAGTTTCCTTGTCGTCGTTAAAGGCAGTTCAACTTGAGGTTGTAGTTTTAGCAGAGTTGAATTTGACTCCGGGGTGGAGAGGCTGAATAAATATGAAAAAAAAAAAAAAATTAGAAACACCTTCACAACCATGTGCCTGTGCGTGATGCCAACAGACCTCATGTGATTGACAGCCGAGCAGTCGCCGGGACAGTTGTGGGAAGAGAAGGACCTCGCCGCTTTTCCGTCCCTGAGGGGAACTTACGTGTTGCGAATCTAAACAAAATAATGAAGAACACGGGGATGTGCTTTCCGGACACTAAAATCTCCCACATTCCTGTCTCTACTGGTCACCTTGTGCTAAGATAAAATGACCCCTTAAGCCATTCTTTTCTTACAGCAACTATCCAGTTTTTATTTTGAGGCCGCGTTCGCAAATACTGGACCGCGATAACTGTGTGCGGGTCAACAACGCCATCATTGTGAAGTGCTACTGGCGCATTAAGTGGAAAAATAACTGATTTGTTGTATTTCGAAGCATTATCAACGAACACTGAGTTGAGGATGCCAAAGATAACAGCAATGAAATCGCACGTTAAATTAGTCCGGAGAAGAGATAACATCCCAAAGATGTGATTGGAAACTGGACTCTTCCTATATTATGACCGTTCAAGTTCTCGAAAACGTGAGAACCAATTTATTTTCCCTTACCATGTCGGCATTCAGAGCGGATTTTTCCCAACCCTGAACAATTGATTAAAAGAAACATCTGTGTGATAATTTTTTTGGACTATAATTTGCCTGTGCAGTTAATAAAGGGTTAATTATTTTAGTTGTTGGGCACTTTTACTTATTTCGTTTAATTGTTTGATGGCAGTCATTATCTATACATTTAAATAATGTTTATTGCTTCCGTTTACGTCATCCTCAATGGCTAAAGTCCTTTTGACTTTTGAACAGCCCCCGGTGTCATAAAACGCATTGTCTTGTGTTTACAGTACAATTCGTACTACAACGGCGTGACCTCTTTCACAACTTAAATTCAATAAAATCCACATTAAATGCTAACATTACAAAACCGCTGTCTTATTTTTGGCCACGGCAGAAGTCGTATCGCTGTAGGGGAGCGTGGGCTCCCGGCCATCTGGCATCTAAGGTGTCTCCCGAACGTCGGGAGGTGTGAATCCGCCTGGGCCGAGGTATTTTGCGCCGGCCACGGATCAATAAAGTTAACTAAAAACATTCAAGCGCTGCCGTTTGAAATCACCCATTTCATGACTCGTTGTTCCTGCAAAAGCTGGAAAAGGCCCCCGCTTGGATTTATTAGGAAATAGCGGAGACGTGGGCTGGAATTTCAAATGATTGAGTTTCTGTTTGGATAAGTTTCAGGCGAGAAGCGCACGCAAACACTGCAAATAGATTCTTCTCCGTAATCACATTCGGCTTGAGTGGAACTGGCAATCTTTGTGATGCTGCCACCTGCAGGATGGGAGTGGAATAACATCACCCAGTATGACATTGTTAAACCAATCCGGCAAGTCAGACCAACATGCTCGAGATTATTTTTGGCCTTGGCGGAGGTCTCATGACGGGAGCGTTTTCTGGTTTCTTGAAGCTCTAGTTGCTACTCAGTATCGGGAATGCCCCTCCTGTGTGGCCACTTTTTTTTTTTCCCCATGTATAATTAATTATTTTAGCGTCGTTAACCACTAACCGTACGTGGGACACGGGCCATAAAGGCGATTAGTTCAGCCATGTCGTTCTGTGTGCATGATGACTGCTTTACACTGATGGACTATTCTATTCACTCCGGTCAGGCGCTCCCTCAGGGCCGCACAGGAAAAAGGAAGGAAAAAATCGTCCGTTTTTTTTTTTTTTTTTCTTTTTAACAGCCGTCTCGCACTGTGGCAGTTTACCTTAGCGTCCGTTAGGAGGTAAATCCCCCCGACAGCTGCCTGGCTTTCATGAGACTTGTTACCTGTGCTCGCCGCTTTATGGCAGAATCCTGCGCATTAACAAGCGCGCATGGAAGGAATTAGCCCGGATGCCACGCTTGGTGGGGGGGGGGGGGGGTGTCGTCACCTGTGACGTTAAAGGAGACAATCTGCCAGTGGTGGGATGTAATGAAGTACAAATACTTTGTTCCTGTAACTTATTCAATTTGTGTAATGTATTATTTTTTGGGGTTATTCAGTTCACAATGTTAGCAAAATTATGAGGGCGTGCAAGCGCTAGCTATTTTCTTTTTTTTTTTTGTTCTCAGTATCAGCTTTTTTTTTTTTTTTTAAAGAGAGAGAACATACTATTTCGTGTGCAGAGAAGCTGTGAGTCATTATAGCGTTGAATGCAAGTTCAGAATAGAAGTATTTTTTTTTTTCTCACCTCTGCAATCCAGCGCCCGATTCCAGACGTGCGCGGCGACAGGCGCTGACGGACAACCGAAGCGGGTGACCAAAGACACGGGGATTCCGAGCAGGAAGGAGGGCTTTTGCGTGAACATGTGTGAGGCACTCGGCCCGTGTTTGTGAGCGTATGCGCCAGGCCGTGTGTTTACGCTGCTAATGGCGGTTTAATTTGATAAGCGGTTGGCGGATTTGTCGGCGCTCGTCTTGGACGGAGGCGGCCTGGGTTCTGTATATTTTGGGTAAACACAGAGAAATTCATTCCAGGTCCCCCCCCCCCTGTGACTCTCGGTCTCGCTGGCCTGTGTTTGCGTGCGTGTGTACTTTGTCAGGGTGCATTGCTGTGCAAGTATTTTTCCTTAGAGGACAACTAATCAAATGGATCACAGGTGTCAAACTGAAGGCCCGCGGGCAGGATGAGACCCTCCATGGCATTTTTATGTTGTCTGCAAAGTGTGTGAGGTTGCATAATCATTCTCAAGTCGCAGTGTACTTGCAATAACCTACACACAGTGATGGTTGGAGGGAGGGGGGGAGGCAAAATTCAGATGCGCTGTCGCTCGAGTGAAGGGATAAGAACATACAGACGGTCATGAACCGAGGGCCGCCTGTGTAATGAAAAAATTTAAACCTGCTTACAACTTCACTTGGACCTTGTCTGGCTTCAGAGGGTGTCCAAGGTGAGGCGGAGGCGTCTGAGTTGGGCCTTCTAATGTAGTCACAACAGAGGGTTCCGAGCCAAAGGAAGCAGCCCCCCCCCCCCAATTCCCAAACAGGATGGGAGGATGAGACCACACGCACTGAGTTGTGTGTTCTATACATGTATCTACATATGGATCAAATACATACACCATGTTCCGCTCTATTGGATTCCGGCACCTATTCTGATGATTTCTGCTTGACCCTGATGTGTCTCTGACTCCCACACGGACACGCACACACGTCTTCACACAGTTCTTGTCGGTACAAAGCACCACATTCCCAGAGGAAGCCTCTCCATGAATGGCTCCTCTGTTTTTCCCGTCTAATCTTTTTACTCCTCCTGCTCCTCCTCCTGCCGCTCACTAGGAAGTGGACCCAGATAAGCTTTATCACCAAAGATAGGCCAGCGCAATTACTCATGACATATTGCACATGATAGTGCAACAAGTGGCTCTTCTATTTCGTCCTCCATGTGCTTCATATTTTGTATTCTAGTACAATTAGTCGATTTTACAGCTATTTGGGGTTTGTTGATTCTTGGAAAAATTAAACTTAAATTTAATATTCTATAACACAAGTATAACACAGGCAGGTTCCGCATAAGCCATTTGTGCCATTTTGTGTGTGTGCCTGTGGTGTTATTGCAGGTGTTTGGTAAGGGAAAGTGTGTGTGAATCAGATGGGAGTGCCATCCTTCATCACCTTGCGTTGTGCGTGTCGGAGTGTGCGAGATCAAAAATATTCCTGCCTAGCCTAAGCGAAGGCAGCCTCGCTGAGATCCGCAGCCACACTGGGACGCTTTGATATATTAGAAGTGGAAGCAGAGGGGGACAGGAGGTACACCAGCGGTGTGTGTGTGTGTGTCTGCGTGCACATGTGACCGTGTCTATGTGTGGCGGCGGAGGTAGCACAAGTGTGTAAACACTCCCCACTGGCCAACACCGGCACCTTCATACTGTGAAGCGTCAGGACATCCTGTGCAATGGAGATAAAGTTGATAAAAGTTGGATTTAATCATTTGCTCCAGATGTGGAAGTATTTCTTTATCGTTGGTGTCAAACTGTTTGGATTAGAGCGACGATATGTGGTAATTTGATTTTCAAATAACAGCATATGGGTGCTGGTGTGACGGTTTTGGGTTACAGGCGAAGGTGGGCAAACGGATTTGCATCACGCTTGTGCCGCACCAGTTTTATTGTTTTTTTTGGGGTGTGTCATTAATCGCTGCTTGACAGGGTTGTGTGTAAAAAAAAAAAAAAAAACAACAACAAAAAGCAGAACAATCAGTCTTCCGTGTTTTTCAGTTTTCCGAAATCTGTTTGAGCAATTATCTCCTAAAGCTACTGCTTCCGATTTATAAAAAAAAAAAAAAAAAGTTGTTTCTTTTCCCTTTCTTTTATTGAAGCTTATTTGACATGCCCACCTGGCTTGGCCACATCATATTAAGTCAGCAGGCCTCCGTCGAGCGGGGTTCGGCGAGATGGTTTTCGCAGCGCCTCCGTTTGAGCAGCACACCCCCGCCTGCGGAGCGGCGAGTGGTGAAGGGTGCACCACGGTCCACTGCGCCCACAAAATCACCGCAGTCAGCACGTCTGCGCGAGGGAGCGGCTTTGAGAAAAGCAAAGCCTTCGCTACCAATGCAACAATGAAACGTCTTTTTTTTTTTTTATTTTCTTAACCTCGGGGACCTTCAGCTCAGTTGGAACCGAGCGAAGGTGACGGCAGTTTGCAGTGAACTCGCTTCAAGGCGGAATTATTGAAGCCTCGGGACTTTGCAGTCGTCTATCTGCTGACTGAATTGAAATCCAACATTTTTTTAAAGCAATCCAGTCATTTTTACTAAAGCTAGTCTTGTAAAACTATTTTTTTCCCCTCAGGAGGGGACATAAGGAGTTGCAATTATTCAGTTCTGCGTCCCAGTTTTGTGGTTCCCGAAAAAAAAAAAAAACGCAAGCTAAATTTTATGAATGAGACACCACAACAGGCTAGCATAGGATGTTGACGCATAGAACGATAACAAAATTTCAACTATCCACACAAGTGCAATCATGTGGTGCAAGGCCAATGTGACTTTCCAATTTGTCCCCAGATTGTTGTTCTTTAAATCATAATTTTGAACAAAAACAAAAAAATCAACGCACGCATAACGCCATTATTCTATGATAATCCATCTTGTTCAGGTCTGCAGAGCCACACCGCATTAAAATCACAATTTGTTTGACGATGACATCATACGACTTGAATTGATTAGCCTCATGTTTTTTGGCACGGGGGGGGGAGCGTCCAAAACTGGCAGGCCATTTGTGGCCGTAAAAAAAAAACGCAGCCATTTATGTGTCCATGCTGTAGGTAAGAAGTGCTGTCGTAAGAGTCCCCCTCTGAACTTTGCCCTGGCGTTGAGGGAAGCGACACCATTTGCTCCTCTGCTGCTCCATGACCTTCCAAGACCTGGACCCGCCACCCACCTAAAGCCAAGTGCTCTCAACAGGTCCCACAGTTCTTGCAAATGTATTCGTCCACAAACTTTTTCGATGTAGGGCTCTCTAAAATTTTCAGAGAAACAACAACCCATACTGGAAAAAAAAAAACTCATGAAATAGGCATAATTAATACATGACACACAGACTAGTTAAGTGGAGGTGGGGGGGGGGCATTACAAGTCTCTTGCAGAGGGCAGCCTTCACAAGCCGTCAGCGCGCCACCACATCCCATATGCAGGTGCGCCATAATAGAAGAAGGGAGAGGGGTTGGCGGGAGCCAAGCCAAAAGAAGCAAGCCTTTGGTGCCGTCTGGTGGCAAATTTGGCATTTAAAAAATAACACAAAAAATGTGAAGAGGTGCAGTTTTCAGGTGACAGTAAGTTAAAAAAAAAAAAAAAAAAAACATGAATAGTTGAAGTGTCAGATATTTTTTTTTGCAGAACCCCAAATTGACGTTTGAGGACCACTAGGGGCCCATGCGCCTGAGGTTTAGCACCACTGTTACACTTTCTGTAACTTTGCGCGACGTGCATCAACTTCAGAGAACCTCACATTCACAACGATGAAAGGTGTTCAGGGTGCTCTGGTTGGCCTTGCTTTTTCTCCCCCCCCTCTGCTTGGCGAGTGTGTTGCTCAGCGTTTTGGCACCCGCATCTCCTGTGGCCGCAGTTTGAGCATAAGCACATTACAAATTCACACATTGGCCCCCCACCTACTCCCCCAACTCGTTCTCTGCTTTATTGCCCCCACATCTGATGTGGCCGCAACACCGCTACAAAGAGGCTGCCAGGCAGGGGGCGCCGGTGAGGGTTTCTTCTTCTTTTTTTTTTTTTGGGGCACTCTAGTAGTAAAAAAGGTGAGAATTTCCTAATGTTAAAGACTCTGGTGTGTGTTGCCACATCTTTTCATCTGAACATTTTATGTCATATTTAAGTCGAGGACTTGCATTGAGTTGAACCCTCATCTCATTTTTTTTTTTTTTTGCTGGCCTCAAGTGGCCAGAAATCAATGTATGTGTTTTCTGTTTCGAAAAATGTTTGCAAAGCTCAACTGCGCTTTGTTGCATGATGGATATGATTCTTCCCGCATCATGCAAACCGCCTGGTTTGCTCCATACCATCTACGACTACACACACACAAACGCAGACCCACACCTAGGTCCGCGCCAGAGCAAGATTGACACTCAGTAAAGTTTTACAGGTGCGCCCAGGCGGATAATTAGCCTGTTAGCCGCCACTAATGAAATCTCCACCCATGAAGCCTCAACTGCAGCCGGGGCAGAGGCCAACTTCCTGTTTGGATAGGCGACGCTTTAAAGCAGCACGAGGCGAGTGTGTGTATGTGAGCGTGTGCGCGTCACCGCATGTGTTGAGTGAAAGAAGGAAATTGAAGCGGCTGAAAAGTGCCACAAGGGGCAAGTGGGCGGTCCTTTCACCTGGGGGGCTTCTTTATGGAAACGCACACGTTGGTTACACACCGGCATGCGTATGTCATCAGAGGGGCGGGGCCTCATTTGGCTTTTTGCGTTTACACTCGCAATGACTTAATGATGATAATGTGTATGGCTGCTGGCTTCAACTTGCAGCTGTGCTTGAATTTTTTTTTGTTTTCACGATACGACGCCTGCTTGCTGCTATTTTGTCTTTACTTTTCGCACTTACTTTCTTTGCTTTTGTTTTTCTTTTCCTCCTTTTTTGTCCTTTCTTTGCTTTCACGTCTTCCTCTACTGGATTTTCCCTTCTTTGCCTTTTCGCTTAGTTTCTTTCCCTTGCATTTACTTCCTTTTGCTTCCCTGCTTCCCTTTTTTTTGTGGCTTTCCTTGCGTTATTTTCATCTACTTTCCTTTTCATTTCCCCTCCTTTTTGTTTTTCCTTCACTTCGTTCCCTCTGTCATCCTTTTTTCTTTTCATCCCTCCCTTCTGTCATTCCCCAACATGAGCTGATTAGAGTCTTGATGAGGGTCCTTTGTGAATTCTTGACATGCTTTTTCCTCACGCAAGCTTGTGTCACATAAATAGTCGCGTGCTCACGTGAGCCTGACGGATTGACGAGCGGCCGCGAGGAGCGGTCAGCGGGGGCCTGACCTCCCAACCTTTTGACTGTCCTGCGACAGAGAGATTTTTGTAGCTCCACATGCTAACATCTTATTTTCGACAGTGGGGAGGTCGTTAACGTCTAGCACGCTTTTATCTGCGACATTTAACATGCCAACATGACACTTTATTATATCCATCAAGGTCAAAAAGCTTTTTGCTGTTTTAGATTACATTTTTAAATCCCCTCGCAGAAAGCAGAACGTTTAATTTAAATTTAATTTATAGCTATGATATTTCAGGAAAAACTGTCACCTGTTGCTGAACCTCAATTCTTGACTATTACTAAATCGCTTCTTCTGAGGTTATCTTGATTGCCAATGAGCTATGAAGTTGACTTGATCACCTTTGGTTGGTGAGTTAGCAGCGACGTCCGACATGAAGAATGAAGTCAACAAAACATGATAGAGGGCTAAATACACTTGACATGTTTGTAATGCACGTTACTGCCATCCACAGAACTGAAGTGGAATTCTCAAAAGTCCCAAAAACATGTTGAGCGTCGCTTTGCCTTGGCAAAAGCTCTCTCCGTCCGGCCGCCACCTGACTTGTGGCGCTGAGCGCGCTAACGAGCTTTACGTGCGTCACCGCAAAACAGGCAAGATGAAAAAGGACTTTCTACGAATAGCCCGAGAGAATGAAGTGTGAGATGGAGAAAGGGAAGACGCGGAAGAAGAAAGCCGAAGAAGCAAACATGACGCCAATGGGAACTTTAGGATCGCAAACCTTCTAATGACAATTTCAGATGTCGCACTTAAAAGGAACGAGGCGTGTGCGCTCGCGTGTGTGTTTCTTTAATTGTGATCTGTAGCAAGTTAAAGGTTTTGTAGCGTTAAAAAAAAAAAAAAAAGATCCTTTCCATTCCTCTCTCGTCTTACTTCCTTTTCTTTCCTGCTTTTCCTTTCTTTTTTTCTTGATCTACATATCAAAACAAAGTGCATTCATGTCGGTCCAAACTTCTGTGATGTGTGATTGTCACATGTGCGTCTTTGTATTGATGCCAATACCCTCTTTAAAGTCGAGATGTTGGGAGCGAAACGCCTGCAGGCCCAAAATATCTCGTTCATGTTTATAAAGATTCGGCCCATTTGGGGGGGAAGGCCCGTAAAACGCCGAAGCGTTTGGGACCAATCTGGATCGTGTCTGTTAATGAGCTTCACCAGAGAGCTGACTTCCCTTTGAAGGATCGCCCCGTTAAAATGTTTCAGATTGTTCCTCGCCGTTTGCGTTCCGAAATAACCCAAAACCTCCCGACCGCAAGTCCACATAAAGTTAAGCGGGCGAGGAAGCCAGCGAGCCGGATGGGATTCGCACACACTGACCGCCGCTTTTCAGGCTTTGCGTTCGCATAGCGGAGAAGTAAAGAAACACCAAATAACTATTTGGATCATCAGCACTTTTAAAGTGAGGCGACGATTAAAAGCGACCGTCGCGTGTGGGATTTAATCGGGCAGGAGATTGCCTTAATGGCGAGCGTTTCATGTGGCTGTTCGGGCGTTTTTGGTTTTTTTTCTCCACCGACTTATTGTATTTTCTAAAGCGATTCCGCTTGGGATTTCCGTTCTCTACTTCACAATGGTGGATCATCAGGGCTAGCAAGACCTTCTCTGATGGCCTAAACACTGTCACAAGCACTAACCTACATTTAGAACCTAAATTCTAATACAGTTGTGCTTTGGGATAGTAGTGACACGAGTTTTCCAAGATATGAGAGCAAAAATTTCAGAACTGGCAGTGAGCTCAACTCAAACCACTTCACAACAAGTAGCAGTTTGGCGTCGTGAATAAATCTTCAAAAAAGAGGCTTCAAGCTGTTTAATGCTACACCGCCAAAACTGAACATAACAAACAATGACAATAAAACATCTGTTAGCTTCATACTAACTTAGAGTTGGAACTGTCATAAACGGGCTAATAAATAGCATCTATGAGGCGGTGATATAACGCTTCAACAAACAGAAATTGGAACACAAACGCTGCAGTAGACGCATGTAGACACACAATGTAACAATGCACACAGGCGTTTATTTTTATCATCGGCGGTGGCCAACTCATGCACGCAAGGGGAAACCGTACGGAATTCATCTTGACGCACAAAAGATTTCATTCTTCACATTCGACTTAAATATGCCACTGGCACTGTGTTTCCTTGTCATTCTAATAAGGTCAATGCTTTCAGAATGTGTAAAGTAAAACATTTAACATTTAATAAACAGCATACCTGGTGAGTATGATGTTTTATTTTGCAAATGTTTTTTTTTTTGTGTTATTAGATAAATGTTGAATGTGAGCTGGTTCAGATGATGGACATGGCACAGTTGTGAGCTGTTTTATTGTGTTTTAGAGTAGCGTTGCTGGATTATATAATTGTGACATGATGGTGGACAAGATTGGGAAAGTCCCTTCCAATACTGCATTTGAGTGAAGTGGCAATTAAACATGGCCAACACATGATGGAATTTATGAGATTTTTGAGGTTGCTAATCACCACTTTAGAGAATCTTTTATGACCATTTTCTTTTTAAACTATTCATGTCAGCGACCGCTTTATTTCCTGAGGAGAATCAGAGAGGGCTTCCCTCCCTGAATTTCATGCATCCTCCCGGCGTGTCTGAGAATAACCAGCTTTGGTCTTTTTATCGGGACATGTCAGCTCTTCAAACATGTCCGCCGTGGACTCCCCTCCCTTTCCCCTGTCTCCCTCCGACTCTGTCTGTAAAATTATTAAAAGACGCCTTGAGGTCGGTAACACCTCCCGCTAGATTTTTGGGGAAAATCTCCTAACATGATGCACAGGTTCCGGGGTTGACACCGTATTAGGAACACTTCCACCATCTCATAAGATTCACTATAAAAATTGTGCATTAACAACCACAGCATGAAAAAAATGGTGGGAAGAATTTCAAACTGTATTTGAAAGTGCCTGCAGGACAGGAACAGAAGGGGGCATTTGAAGGCGCTTCTGGATCGCAGAAAGAACTACCTGCCTTCAAATTTATCTTTTGAGAGGGATGCAGGATATTAGCAGTGTTGTCCCTGAAAATCAGGAGAAGGACATATCTGATGGAGTGTCAGACAGCTTACAATTGAACTGCCTTCAATTGTAGTGATGAATCTGCCAAAAGTTAAAGAAGACTGCATTTGGACAGGAATTGAGATGGTTTGGCCTTTTGCCTTCATTTGTAGCCAAATAGGATAGTTTGTGGTATTGGAAATCAAGAGAAGGTTGCATTTGAAGGAGCCTTGAAATACTGTCGGAATTGGGATAGCCTTCCTACACTGTAGCCTCTGAAGGATGCAGCATTGTAGTATCAGTCTTCCAAAAAGTGAGGGAAAAGTAGGTGGCATTTGAAGGATCCTTGGAGAGTTGGGATGCGTGAATCAGGAGCGAATTGGCCACAAATGTCTGAAGAAGGCCTTTAACAAGACTGAGCAAGAATTAATCAGCCTCATATGGTGTCCTTATCTGCCTTCAATTGTAGCATTTGTGAAATCCAACCCCTAAATTGAACCAAAGTTATGAATCGTCAGACTATATCCTGTGCTGTGATTGGCCATCGGGTTCACATCTAGACAAGCTCTTTTGCTCTCCGCAACTTTATCCGGGATGGAGCCGTGTTGTCGTTCCTTTTCCTCCTGCTATCTTCCACTTATTTGTCTTCCGGCCCCTCCGTCTCGCTGTGTTTATGCAATCGCTGCTTACTGGCCCAGCTTGTACGTAATCGAGATAAGAGCAAAGACGGCGTTAAAGCATGAACGAGCAGTGGAGGAGTCCGTTATCGCATTAATGAGGAGAAGTCTTATCAAATTTATGAGCGCTGGAGTCGGCGAGGCTCATCATTCTGCCGCTATGAGACAAGCAGTGAAAGAAGTCGAGATGGGGGGGTTGAAGGACCCCCCCCTCGTCATAAAAGACCTTATTGATGGATTATTCTATTAAAACACACACTCCGTGGACTCTTGAGTGTTTTCTTATGACACCGATACGCCGCACTTCAAACGGCGCTTCCGCTGTGGTTTTCCTTCTCGGTGGTGCTCCATCCTGGCCTTCGGAGAGTGCAGGAAGTGCATCTCACTTTTAAAGAGCGCCGCTTGCTCAGATCAGGACGAAGGTTCCGTGCCAGACTGCAGGAAACGTCAAAGAGTTGTGTATGTTTTATAAGAGGTCTCGTCTGCTTCCTGGTTGAGGACTTTGACTCTCTGGGTGAAATCACAAATTTTTGAATTATCCTAAATATGTTGGGAACTCAAGTCGGGGTTATAAGATTTGAAGGCGACCTCTTCTGCTTTGACTCTACGACCTCTGACATCATGAAGACTATGAAGTCCTTTTCACGTGGAACGTGTGAAGTAACATTTTCTGTCATCACCATAATCAATAATAGTTTGACACAAACACGCTTTTAATAACTCTTTGTACCTACTTCAGAATTAGCAACGTGCCGAGCTTTTCGCCATGACGGGTCATAAATCAAGCGACACTTACTCCTCAAGTACGTGACAATCGCTATCAGGTCAGACGCCGATGCCCGAGGACGTGACGGAGACACTGGACAGAGACCGCGGCTTGATTTTTCTCACCCTCTCCAGCGCTTTAGTCGCTCGATAAGCGCTCGTAGCCGGCAGATACGACGAGCACCCTGTCAGCTTCGTCAACACTTTGAAACGACGCGAACGGTGCATTAAGCGGCGGGTACTTGTGTTTCTGGAAGAGTTACCAAGTGCGTGAGGCAGCTATATTTATATGATGATGCTCCTCTTTATTTATTTATTTATTTTAAGAGCTTCATCAAAAGAATGGCGATGAAAACACAAGCTCTCTGGTCAGGGTAGTAAAATTTAATCTAAAGCAGCAGCGTGTCGGCGCATTTCCGCATCTCGTCTTCTGATTCTGTTCTGATGAACAGCTGATAGTGCTTATGGTTGATTTGCAAGCCCCCCCACCCTCCCTCCTACCTAATCCCTCATCCCAGCTCAAAACTTTCTCGCACGCTGTAAATCTGACTAATAAGGCCTCGGAGCGCCTGGCAGGCCTGTTCCATTTCACCGTGATAAATAAGCGCGCGGATGAAATCCAACTCACTTTCGAACCAGGCAATGAATTGACTTTAGCACAATATATTTAGTGACTTTTCCAAGGTACATGCTTTCAATTCACAAATATTTTGGTAGCAGACATCACTAAAGTCGGACTGAAACCTCTATGACAATATTTGCAAACTTTTATTTTTTTTTATATTTCCAGTAATTTAATAAAATATTGTTCAGTCCAAGACGTGTATTTTCATAAATTGGTGGTCCAGCTATAGTGTTGAAAATGGCTTGGTGTCATTGACGAGGCAATGTTAGTGGTTGAGTACGTTTGTTTATTTATTTATTTTTATTTATTAAATCTCCATTGCTCATTCCCATATATTCTTAGTACCATAAAGTACATAAAATAACTGTTGCTCCTGCAGGGGCAAAAACAGTTTTAAAAATTGCTTTGAATAATACCATTTTCATTTGCTGTTTTCATTAAAAAATAAAGGGGGGATCATTTAAAATCGAAAAATGGAGATTTTAATTTTAAGGCCAATTTGCCCAACCTTCCTTTATAAAAAAAAAAAATTAAAAAAAAAGTGATCCCTGCAGGAGTCTCAGGCATCCAGTTTTTAATTTTTAATTTTTTTATTTATTTTTATCTCGGCTCTCATTGCAAGGTCAGCGACGGGCTAAACTCTGGACTGGCGGCCGGTTCTGCTTTTCCTCGCCACCGCCGCCTCGTCTCCCAGGTAATCGGCTGATTACCGAACCCGGAGACAGACGTCTGACGGAATGTCCTCACCCCCGCGGGCTCGTTAATTACTCAGTGCGAAACGCGAAAGCATCGGCGGCGGGCGCTTATCTCTCGCTTGGATGACGCTTGCGGCGATACGCTGGCCTCTGGCAGGCCCGGGGAGTAGCAGTGGTGTGATAAGCATGCTGGGAGAATGCGGAGGGGAGGGAGACTCACGAGCACCCCTCTTGAGTTACACTTTTCAGACTCAACAGAACTCTTTGCTTCAATCGCTGATTATTCACTGGTGGTTTAAGAAAAAATAAAAAAAATAGCATGGTAGTCCGTAACAGTTACTGATTAAACTCTGGCGTCTATTTTATTTATTTATTTATTTTTTTAACATTCTGAAATGTCCTACACACAAACGTAAGCACACACAGTAGCCAGCGGTGCTATAGTGACCAGGGTGAACGTGGGATTTTTTTTCAGGTCCACTTGTAGAGGAAGTTTTGCTCCATCTGCCATTTCCCGGTCCACCAAGCGTCGCCTCGGGCCATAAACATTACATCGGCCGTTCACGTTTTTTTGGGGGGGGGTCAGTAAAAAGTGCTGTTAATTCAATATTTCAGTTCAGCATTGCTGCTCTTGTAAAGTAAAACCCAGAAGAAATCAAACTACTTTACGTGACACTCGTCAACAAGGTATAGAGAAGTATTAGCAAAACAATTATTACTGTAAAAGTCAATATTAGACAACTAAAACAAAAGCATAATGCAAAAACAGAACGTGAACAGAAATAAAATAGATGGAAATGCTCAAATATGAGGACCAGAATCTTTGGAATAAATGCAAAATATTGGCCACACAGCATCTGCTAATGTCTTCTGTATCCCCCGCGACCTTGAATTGGATGTTTGGTGACGCTAAGTTTAGTGTTTACTCTGCCGTCTGAAATTAGCCCGGCCGCAGGACCAACTAATTCAAACGAGCTCCTTCTGAAATGGACGCCCTCGTTAAAAAAACAACAACAAAAAAAAAAGCAAGACATTCTCCGGTTTCCGCTCGCGCCGCCCTCCTCTCTCTGATCACGGTGCTAATCACAAGCGCTCGCCTTGCCATGTTTAGTGTTTACGACGCCGCATTCGCACACGGCCACAGATGCGTGCCTGACGTTTGGGCGCTTCGTTTCAATTGACAGGTTAGCACATGTGGAAGAATATTTTGGGATTTTATAGCAGAGCATCTTTCACTAATTAAGTCTACTCGGAAAGTAAATTCATTTTTGTTTGTTAGCTTGATGCTAACTGGCTGAATTTACATGACCTCAAGGTTAGACAAAATATGGTCTGCGGGCTACTTACGGCCCACTCCGTTCTTTTACGCAGACCACCGAGTGTTCAAGTCGATTTGTGGAAAGAACTATATTCATCTGAAGCCTGAATTGTTCCTTCGTCCACGTTTGTGTGTGTTTTTGTGAGATACATAGGCAGTGAAATTACAACCTGTGGGTTCAGGGTTCAAGGCCAGTTACTCACTGCAGTGTGTGCATTGAAGGGCTGTGTGCTGGACTGATGAAACGTTTTGTGTTCGGGAGGACAGTGGAAGGGTGTTGGGAGGGTGTTTTCACGGACGGTCGGGCGTGTGACGGAAGACGTTCATGAGGAATTTGGATTTCCACGCATTGGGAAAACAAACCAGCGGCAAGACGAAGAGGCGGCATGGGAACGTCTTGTCCGCCCATCTGGAGGAGATTGTCGGCAGCGCCACTTGTCATGACTCACAATTAAACTTTATTTTGAGATCTCAACTCAAGAATTCTGTTGATTTGCATTAAGACATGACAAAGGCTTTTTTTCTCGCTATTGGTAATTGTCGACTGTGGGGGGAATTTTTAAAATGCAATATATTTTTCACAAACATCCTTTTTCCAATTTCAAATCCTGTCCAGGATTCATGACATTTTTTGATCTGAGATTTTTACGAGTGGAGCAGAGGTGTCATTCCTATAACTTCATTCCCAACTTCCCCTGGACTCTTTTGGACCTCCAGATGTTGATGTGTGAAGTCCCATATATCTATATATATTTTTTTCCTTTCGTATAGAACCCATAATACATTGCACATTGCCCCGTGAGTCACCGAAGTGTGATGGACATGTGGAAAGGCGGTGGGAACGTCAGAGAGCAAAGAATCATAAAAGAGGCCATGACGTTGTTTTATTTCAATTACCGTGTGCATGTGTGGATTGAGATGGAGTGTGAAGCGTGTTTATTTGGTCATGGGTGTAAAGCGGATGGAAAGGTGTGGGCAGCAGCAGCACTGGGAGATGTTATCACACACACACACATGCGCACACCCCGGTCAGTCCTGGGGTGGTTCTGGCTCATGCTACATTAGCATCCGAATGGCGTGTCCTTCCCTGCTGCGAAGACGGTCGTGGGAAATGGAGGCAGACAGGAAGTCATTTAGGTGCATACCGAATTTTGGATGTAATAATAATAAGAATAAAAAATATATACCGGTAATATATATTTGTCTTAGTAGATATGGTTTTGCGTTAGCCGTGCGTAACAAAGTGAACTCTCGACAATTTTTAAATCCCCATTTGCAGGTTTTAGAATGTAACTAAAACTACTAAAAAAATAAAATAAACAAAATATATAATAAAATCAAATGTAAAAATATATATATTTGATTTTGTGATGTAAAAAATTTCAGTATGCATCAAGATGTCCCGTCAGTTTGACAGCAAACAGCAGCGTGAGTCCAATAGAGGCCTGTCGACTATTGGCTATTTTTTCCTGTTCGCAGCAAGTCTTGGTCGCAGGTAATGTTTGTAATTACATGCCCATATTAAAAATGTTAAATGTTTGTGTTGCCCTTTCAAAAAAAAAAAAAAAAAAACGACAATGCCTTAGTCCAGACTAGAGCCAGGAAGCAAAAGAAGCGTCCTCACGTTGCCATGTTGCTACTTGTGGAACCAGTGACGGTGCTTCCTCGTCTTCCTCCCGGCCGACCGCATCTGATGCGATGAAAAGTCCTGATAGTCTCGCCTCGCCGCCGCGGTGCATGCTCGAGTGCATGGACACAGATTATCCACGTCCTTTGGCGCCCGTCTGCGGCTCCAGAGCTGACGGCGTGTCACTCGGTTGCTGACAGCAGAGGGGGATATTCATATTTGGGAGTGAGTTTTCATTTTTTTTTTTTTTGTCAGGATTACGTAAAAGGGATTTAATTTTCATTTTCTAAGAACAGTTAATATATATATATATATATAAATATATATATATATATATATATATATATATATATATATAAATATATATATATATATATATATATATATATATATATCTTAAGGATGAGCCATGGAAACCGAATACCAAGGCTCTGAATATATTTCTTTTTTTTTTTTTCTTTTTTTTTTTTTTTATATTGCAACAAATGTTGGTCCCAAAAGCTCATGAGCTATGTGTGCGTGCGTGTGCCCACATGGTTTTCCCGTCGGACTTTTACACCCTTTTGCTGTGTAACCAACCATCTGTTCTGTTCTCGATTTGTGTGTTTAAGAACCATTTACAGTATTTCACCACCACCCCCACAACCTCCTCACACACCCTCATTCACCACCATGCGCCCCTCATCCCCCAATAAACACCTGAACATCAATGCCCCCTACAGAGAAAAACTTTCCAACCTCATAAATTGAAACAGGCTTTCAAAATTGTTTTAAAATGTCATGTCATGCCGCACGTACTAACAATGCACACTTCGTCCTTGACGCCTTCACACCTGTATGGCAAACACTAGCCTATAGCTTTCTTTAAGAAACGACTCAGTTTTCTACTTTATCAGCCTCCAGCACACGGTGAAAGCTGATTGGTCGCCTCCGTGATGTGAGGGTGCGCGTGTGTGTGTTGTGTTTAACAGGCAGGCCCGTTTCCGCTGCTTGTAGCGTGGATGTTTTTGTCTGCTTTAAAGCCCCCCCCCCCCTGTGGAAATCCAATCTGTGCTTCCTCCTCCTTCATGGAGTGCAGTCAAAATACACTTGTTTAGGCTTGGTGGATTTTTCAGGCACGTTACCGGGGACGGGTAGGATTTGGGGCAAGGTGGAGAACCTTTTAAGGTGAAGTGATTTCAGCAGATGTTGGACAACCCTTTTTAGCTCAGAGGGTTTGTGTTGTGGCCCACGTCGTAGTTAGTTAATCCGTTATAAACCTCATCATCATAATACAGATACACAACTTCGCCCTGCAAATAAACCAATCCTTTTTTACAAACGGTTGCACACTCCTGTAAGACCAATTGCTACTAAAGACTTTTTAGGCCCCATGTCGTATTTTTCCATAAATAAAAGTAGAAAACTACTCTCAAAAAAATATATATATATTACATTGTACTGTGGCGTCGCCTTGGAAATGATTTTGCAGCCTTCTCCAGGTTGAGATTGGAGAAGCTCTCTGCGGACCGTGACTTTTAGAGGAAGATGCAACTAACTTACCTCAGGTGTCATAGGATGTGTGTATTAGTGCAATTAATGCTAAAAAAAAGAAGAAATTTTGTTTAATCTAGGTCTTTTTTTTTTTTTACATTAGAAAACTTGGCATGAGAAAATAGTTTGCAGACTTTTTCTATCCACTTTCAATCCAGACAGAATTGTATTGATCAATTTTGTACTAGAATCTCACTAAATGCAAGACAAATTACTGCTGATTTGAGACTTTTTTGTCCCTAAATTTACATTTTTCGCAATTCTCTTAGGTGGATGCGCCCGTGTGTGTTTTAATCCCCGTCCTTGTGAGCCGGTCACACGTGTGCACATTTGCCCTTTATGGGCTACAGTAGCTAGCTGCTATGGTGTGTTTGAGCATGTGCTGAGCCCATACAGTAAATCCTGGCCATGCACTGTAATCACTGATCAATAGAAAGTGATCAATCACGCACAAACACGCTTCCATCTGTTCCATGTTGTTTACATGATAACCATTATAAGTGCCAAGTCGCCGCCCCCTTCTACACACACGCACACAGTCTACAGTATGAAGGCGTCATTAATGCAGTGTGCCGGATGTTTCTGTGACCTTTCTCTCTTTAGGCCTGACCCCAACGGATGACCCTGGAGAGGGATTAGGGCCTGATTCGCCTAATTAGCCCCACGACCCCCTCCACACCACCGAGCCCCTCCGACTCACTCGCTTCATTAGGGAGGCCTGCACTCGTCGCAGAAATAGAAAGAATAGCAAAGGAAGTCGTTTGCTGAAGGTAAGTAATTAGTTATTCAGGTTACTTTTAGTTGGATGACATTTTGTGAGGAGCCTTGAATAATACTGCTCAATTCCTTTTTTTTTTTTGCCCGCCTCTTGTTTACTGATATTTATGCGTGCTGACACATCAACAAGTATCCCGCGAGGCGTCAAATCATGAAGTCATCCTTCGAAGGCGTTCGCTAATTGTTTGCACCCGTCAGTGCGTGTGCGTGCGCATGTTGATGTCGTCAGCGTGTCAGCAAAGAGGTGAAGATGATTTAGGATGGCACTCGTCATGTAGAAATTCCGTACTGCTCGTTTTTTTGTTTTTTTCCCCCCTCCCCTCAATGCCAACGTGCGATGAAACGGCGTCTGCTTTGGATTGTCGGGATGAACTCATTAATCTTCATGCCTGTGTCACACTTTCAGCTTCTGAAGAATTAATTTAAAGGCAACATAAGCACATATGGGAAAAGTTTTTACTTTTTATACGAATAGTTGCGTCTCTGGAGTGCCCGCCCAATTTTGCCTCACCTAAAGAACCACTACGGTCGCCAAAGCAAAGCATATAAAAAAAAAAATAGGTAAGCTGAGCTGCGTTGTCTGCACATATTAGCGTTAGCAGCCTTAGCTTCTGATCATTATATTATTCTAACGCTCAACTAAGTTGCCTACGTGGTGGGCCGTGATTGACGGTGCTTCCTGGGTGGTAGCAGGCGGTGACAGCTCCGTCACTACGGCAACAAACACAGCAGGCTGACGAGTGGATCTGCGAACGCCCCTCGGGATCCATCACAACACACATGCACAGATTGGTGTGTGTGTGTTGACTAGGTATGGCAGGATCTCCTGTTGACACCGTCTTCGTGCACACACACACACTGCGGAGCCACCCTCGCTATCGAGCTTCACAAGCGAACACAGTCGGACACTTTGCGTATGAACACGATCGATCACATCATGGATGAAATGTAAATGGAAACGGCCTGTTTCAGGGTCACAATGTTGCAGAACTAAAAAACCTTTATGTGCTGAATGAACATTTTAACTGTTGGAGAAGTTTAGAAATAAGATAACCAACCAGGGCAAGTTAATAATCATGTACCACAGTGACGCCTGAAAATGACATCAATTTTTCTCGAATTATTTAAATGTATCATTTGTTCATCATTATTGTCATATTGTCACTTCCTCCTCCTCGTCTTTTTTTGTATTTGTCTTTCCTCTTTTGGTGTTATCTCCCATCAGCTCGTCCCATCTTTGTTTATTTCAGCGCCGCCGCTTCTGTTTATGTGTCCTTCTCCCTGCGTCCATAAATCGCTCTCTCGTTGGCTGTTGAAGTGTGAGGAATGGCACGTGTGACGTCTCCTCGCAGCTGCTGTCGCTACCACCCGCCTCTGCCAGCGGCAGGCAAAATATACACCACGCCGCTGCACGTGGAAACAGTTTGACCTGCTTTGATGTGCGCCTACTTTGTCCTGCCTTGGAAAAGTCTGGGGGAAAAAAAGATGTTGGGACGTCTGCAGTGTTGTTGTCATCCACACCGCAGACTTTATAAAGTCGCGTGTACCTGTTTTCTTTCGAATGGCTCAGGGCAGTGTGCATGTGTGTAAGTTGAAGTTGGCCTGAGAGCCACTTAACCGGGAAGTACAGTTCACAGCGGTGGCTTAGTGTCGTTTAGTCAGCCACGATGGTCGACTACTGGAATAAGCAAGTTGTGACCTTTTTTTTTTTCCCCTCGCCACATCCTTCTTTTACTCCGACACCTTTCCCGACTTTGAGTCCCACTTTGCTCCTTCACCTCTCCCTCCTCTTCCTCCTCCTCATCTTTCCACCCTCCTCCCATTTAGACTCGACCACCGAATAGTGATCATGTTTGTCGTTTCATCAGCTCTTTGCACCGCTCTGCACTATTGAGATTGATGAGCTGCTCGGCTATAAATGACCTATACACACACATACACACGCATGCACGCATGTATGTGGGTGTTGGGGGGTCACGAGAAGGCTTTGTTTTGGTTACGAAAAATTGAGACAGTCAACCGCCTAATAATGCAAGACTAACTTTTTTTTTTTTTTTTCCGTTGTAAATACTGACTACTGCCACCTACAGGAATGGAGGTTTTCTCAATCATAGAATTATTCAATAAAAACAACTCGTTACCTATCTTATTCTGAATGTCCCTTTAAGTTTGTCTATTTAGTGACAGGTGGGCAAGAGTGAATCAAAGTAAAACTCAATAAAGCTTAAAAGCAGGCTCCTTTTGTTGCAAGTTAAGATTTTATTAACGATGGACGACTTCTTTTTATTTCCCAGTCACTTCCTGCCTGGCTTCTACTTCTATCCAAAGTGCGGTTTCCGCCTTATCCGTCATATCAGCCATCTAAAAATAGGCAAAGCATGCGAGCTGGACAGCCCCAAGAATTTTCGGCTCAGTTGCTACTTGAGTTAAGTCAGCGGCGAACTTGAGCTTTCTGGTCACTTGTATTTATTTGTTAGCTCACTGTAAGGATATAAATGTATAATAGAGCCACTTTTAGACTGCTAATTGAGTGGCTTCATGCTTGTTGTCAAGTAGCTGCCATTAGTCCTGCTTTGTCAAATAATTGCACTGGCATACAACATTAACTTTTGATTTATAGATTTTTAGAGGTGTTTGTTCTGTCGTTAAATATTCCCGGGAAAGCAAAACTCAAGTCACGAGGCTGGTGTTGTTCTGTTTCCTTTACGTCCAGCATGATTTCACTACAAACTCAAGTTTTGTGGGACTTTCGTGGCATGTTTTTCCAAATTCCCAAGACACCTTTGGCATTACTTTCGTTTCAAAGATGACTAGTTAAGGAATGTAGCGTTTTGAAAGCCAGATATCTTACTAGCTAGCTAGCTAGCAACTGTTAAACATGTCATACAGTATCGTCCCAGGTTATCTTAGCAGCGGGAAGTGCGTTGGGCAGGTGTTTGTTTCTAAAATCATCCGTCTTTAAACATTTAAAAAAAAAAAAAAAAACATTATTTGTTTTTCCTCCTTTGTAATATCGAGCCGCAAATCATCGCTTGACTTGCCAACGATTTAACAGCTGTAAAGGATGGCCCTGTGGCTTGAGTTCTTGTGACTGCCATCAAATAGCCGTCGAGTCGTTAATGGCTCACAGAAGCCTGCCCCCCAACACACACACAACACACAACACACACACACGCACAGAGCGTGTACTTAGAGCATGAAGACCTTGATCGTTCCTGCTTGGCAAAATTTTGAGCCGAGCTTGTTGACGTCATTCAATGATACCGTGACAAAAAAAATTGGGGGAGATAGGCATCTCACAAAAATGAAATAAATAAATGAAATACTTAAAGCAGGGGCTCCTGAGACACAACTATTTGTATATAAGTTAATTTTACGCAATGTTTCTCCTTAAAAGCATTGAGTGAATTTTCTTCTGGCTCATTTCATTAATGAATGTGTTCCTAACGCTCATTCATATTTAAAGTGCCTTGAAATCAGTTTAGGCTTGGCACCGTTTAAATAGAACGACATTAAACCACGTTTGTAATTCTACTTTTCTCTGACATGTGCACGTTTCTTGATTCCACACTTGGCTGGAACCTTCCTCCACTGCCCACTATGACCTCACCTGCGGGCTCTTAATGCTCAGTCACGGACCCCGCGGCTGCAAAACCGAGCCTGCCGCATCTGAGGCCTGTAATGCTAATAGGTGCTTCCACGCCAAGCGAGGCTAAAACCGCACAACTGGACTTTATGCAAATGCTAACTACTGTGTTGAGAGATGAGATTAGTGTGCTCCCTCCCCTTTCCCTTTAAAACTAAATAAAAATTCCCGAGAAATTAATGCATAACCACTATTTCTAGGCATTATCTTTATCGTTAGAAATCTGATTTTGTTTAATCTTAATAATGCATAAATACTTGACGGTAGCTACGCAGAGCGCTTTAACCCAATAGTCGCGCACACACACACACACACCCCCCTTGCTGAGAGCCCCCCCACTGTCCGACAACACGCCCCTCACTTGCTCCCAGCAGCTAGCGTGACAGATTTGTCACGTCGGCACCTGGTCGCGGACAAGTGTCCTCGTCCCCACCCTGGCTAGATATCACCAGATCACCACACACTGCGAGATTGTGTGTGGGTGCGTGTGTATAGAAATATTGGAGGATTCTATAAATTGTTTATACCTATATTCTCACATTTGAAAAGAGATTTTTTTTATGTTGAATATACAGTATGCGTTTGTGAGGGTGGCACGCTGGGGGTTCCCGTTTCCTCGTTACTCGGGGAACAACAAGGCGACCATTCCATGCCTTCTAAAATTAGCTGCCCTCCACCTCCTCCTCACATGTGCTTGTCTCGTCAGCGACCCCTCGCCCTCACGTTGACAGCGGGCAACACGAGAGGCCGCGCCCGAACCAAGGCGGAAGCGGATGACTTCTTTTAAAACCCGTTTGTATATGAGCTGGACAGATTTTGTCGAACAATGAGGGGAAAATATTGCGTTTAGGTGGTGTTTTCGTTTTTTTTTATTATTATTATTTTGTGGATTTGCTATATTTTTGTTTTTGTATTTTTTCAATTGCATTATACGTTTTTATTTTATGTTGTGATGGGGGAGTGGTTTGTCCAGGCGCAGCAATCTTGCAAAAAGTCGAATCCCGACATGAGCGTGCTTTTGTGGTTGATTCTTCTGTGCGAGAAATATCATACTTGGCAACAAATAAAAAACAAGTTGCCAAGCCCAAGTTTTAGTCATTTGCAATAAAATGCTTGCTTTGTTAGCCGTATGGGTGAACTCTACGTCCACCCTGCCAACTTAACTTGTTAAAATTTACATGAACAGACCCTTTGAACACAATTTCATACTCCCAAAGTGTTGTTGATGCGGAAATGAAGTGGTGGTAATTGCCCGATGTTAAGAAGACGGTACACGTGTTCGCATTGGCGTAACTTGACGAATGTTCTCATCGAAGGAGTATGCCTCAGAAGGAGGAGGCAAAGGGGGTGTGGGAGGTTGTAGTCTCCTCTTGGATTTTCTGGGATCAGCGTGACCTTTTGAGACGTCTCAACCACCTGTTGCCACACACATTCACACCTTCACACCCTCCTTGGCGTACGCTTTCGCTCTCGTGTGAGCGAGCGCTCAGTTGGCGGGGGGCGGGGCGTGGCGGGGGGGACGGACGAGGGTCCGTTTGCGCTGTTACGCAACACTTTGATCGGCGCTTTGCTGTTTATGGCTTTGGATGGGCTTAGATCAGGGTTCGGGCTAGTCAACTGGAGATGTCAAGGTTCACGTGAGGGGCATTGGGAATGTATTGTGCTGTACTTCAAAGTTAAAAACAACTGAACTCGACTTAGAAAATGAACTGTGTGGAATAAAAAGTTGTTCAAACTTGCTGTATGTTTAACGCCAAGCTTGACCACGGGAGAGGGTTTGTGTACCGCTAGTAGCAATCGCATCGCACTTTGTGAATGACTGCCATCTAACATACGCAAAAATCATAAGCACAGTGAATATTTGTACGAAACACATAAATAGAAATTGTCTATAAAAGCGCCAAGTATGGTGGTGGTAACTGAGGGTTGGGTGCCATCGTTAAACAGAGGAACCTTTGGAATCATAACTCATAAAATACATCCACTAATTTTGTTTGAAATCCCGCTCTATTCAGATTCTGATGAGAATATTGTTGTCTTTAACCCACACGAAGGCAGACCACAAGTAAATGTTCATATTGTAAACACTTTATGTAATTGATCGAGATTAAATGTCAACAATTGTGTGTGCTGTCAATTAAGTTAGTTAGCGTACAAAAGTTGTTGGCATGGATAGATGTGCGTTTGTCTTTGCGTATATATCTGGGTCAAGAGCGTATGTGTAAGAAGAGTCGCTAACAAATAAGTTCAAGGTCGAAAAGCAGGTGGGCCCCCCTGTCATCTACTCGTCTTCCCGCCACTATATACACATGCATGGCTGCGAGGAAAGATGCACACGCAGCTGCTCACTTTGTCCAAGTAGACGTACAACACATTCTGAAGATCCAATGGTCCCAAGTCACATTCCGTAGTTCTCCTTCCATGTGTTAAGGAAATACAAATGGAATATAGGCACTGAGGCTGGATTTACGCTGCTTGGTTCAAATAAGACTATTCCACTTTTTACTTTTTGGCACAATTGGGATATGCGTAAATGCATGGAATCGGACATCTTCCAAATGTGGTTTGAAATCCGATACATTTGGGATCTACAATGCACGTGCAGCAGAACGTTTAATATTTATATTATTTCTGTTACATCCGTGTTGTCACCTCTTATGGAGTTCAGTTTAATTAGTGTGTGTTTTGTTAATGTAAACACATGTATGGGATGTGTCATGAGAAGGTTATTCCGATAATATTAAAAGAAATAAAATAAATTCTACGGATGAAATTGGACTACAATACAGTGTAAATCCAGCCTTTATCGGGATTTAGACCTGGAGTATCAATCCAGCCTGAAAGTTGGCTCATTCGATGCGTATGTACATTTTTATTATTATGATTATTATTATATGGAATACTGGATATTGTCCCTTGAGAGGCAAGCAGAGTTTAGCATCTCCTTCCCAACAAGAAAAAAGTGCTCACTTCAAGTCACAAGGCCTCCTAATCAATTCCAGTTTTCACCCCTGTCATTGCAGTGTCACGATTGGCTGGCGACCAGTCCACGGTGGACCCTTCCGATCGGCTCCCACTCACCCCAATGAGGAGAAGAAAACAAATGGATTATCACATGACGGCGGATGGCCGACGTTTGAAGCGTTCCTGAGTGACAATTTCAGATGTCCGGTGACCGATTTCAGCCAAGGTGGGCTGCGACTTGCGGGCCCCCGCTCCCCGACGGGTTTCCTGCCAGCCCCAAAGTCCGAGAGTCGAATAAGAAGCCCTGCTGTCCGGCGGCGAGCACCCCCAGGCTGTCCGTTAGCGTCCCGCTAGGGGACGAGCCCAGCAGGGCGTTCTGTTGGTTGGTGGCGACGGTGGCGCTCGTTTTGTCCGGACTTGCGGCCAGGCGGGGTGACGGCGGGAAGGTGTAGCCGTACAGGCTGTAGGGAGGCGTGTGAAGGCGGAGGCCGGCGTAGCCTTGCGCGGCGGGGCCGGACAGGTAGCCCAGTTGCGACGTGGAGAGCGGGAGGGTGCAGAAGGCGTCGCTCTCGAAGGAAGGCGGGCCTCGGGGCGGCGCGAAGGGCTCCGGAGGGGCGGCGTAGCGGTGGAGCGGGAGGGCCGGGCGGCTGCAGGTGAAGTCGCTCGGGCTGAGAGGGCACACCTGGAAAGGTGACGAGCACGGTGAGGGTGAGAGCAAGTGGGGGGATGCGCTGACGCCCCCGTGTGCTCCTTGGACTCCTGTGGAAACAAAAAGTTTTCTTGTTTGTATCTGTACTTGATGTCAACTGAAAATGCCGTCACAGTATCTAAAGGCTCAGGTAACGACCGTCATGGCTCACTTGTTGTCTGGGTTTTTGCCGCGAAAACAAAGATCACATACCTTGTTTGGCCATACCAGGTATGTCCTCGAAGGTCAGCGTCCGCAAAGATGGCCGCCAGAAGGCGTACGACTCCACCAGGGCTTCCAGGCCCATCCTGCAAACACAAATCACATTAGCCACGCCACCTCGTAAAGCGACCACCTGGCTGCCATCTTGGTCTGTCTCTCTGTCTGTGCAGGTAATGAGGGGGCATAAACGCCACGTCGCCATTGGCCGCTGCCAGCCGGGCGCTCCGAGGTAATTGCTTTCACGCGGCTTTTATGGGCCAATCAGGAGCAAGGAGGCAGGAAGCCGCAGTGAGGATTTATGAGGTGGGATAACACACCCCCACCGCACCCCACCCCACCCGTCCTCCTCCAAGGTAGGTTGGCGTGGAGGCCTAATGCAACTCCCTCCTCTGTTGGACCTCGTTAGCGTCAGGATGAAAGTCAAAACCCCACCCTCCCGAAACATATGCGAACACCCGTGGGGTTGAAGCCGCAGCGATAATTTAGACAAGCTGCCCTGTGAAAAAGCATGTACTGTATGCTCACATTTTGCAAGTTTGACGCGTAACGAAAGGTTTCTTTTGTTGGCTAACTGCACTCAACTAACTCTTGTTTGCATTTCACAAAATCTTGTGCAAGCCTTGGAAGGCCAAAGAAGTTGGCTGACTATTTTTCCATTTGACGACTTTCATGACAAAATGTAAACGGTTTTCTTTTAAACCACAGGTGTCAAACTCAAGGCCCGGGGGCCAGATGTGGCCCGCAACCTCATTTTATGTGGCCCGCAAAGCGCAAATCACATGCGTCAATTTCCTGTTTCAAGCACTTTTTTTCCCACTTTTAACAACATTGAGATGTGAGATATTGCAATTTGTTACCAATCCTCCGCTTTTAAAATAAATTGAATTGTTGAACAAACAATTACTTACTGGCTTCTGAGTTCAAAAGTGGCCTTCCATCAATTTGTTGTGTGTATGTGATAACGTAAGGTGATCATACATTTATATTGGTTCACATGTCACAGTCATAACGGCCCTCTGAGGGAAACCAGAACCAAGATGTGGCCCGTCCACAAAAATGAGTTTGACACCCCTGTTTTAAACGGTCATTCAATAAGAACGGAAATTGGAAATGTCTGTGATTAAATGAAAACATTTGGTCAACAAAAATTTCATGTGAACATTCTGTATCTTTTTTCCCCTCACTACCAACAGTTGTCAAAGTTGGTAAACATCCCCCCCCCCAAAAAAAAAAAACATGCATCTCCATATTAATTTTGTGTTTTATCAGCTACCAAAGAAAATTGTTCTTGTTTTTTTTTTAAGTTTTATTAAAACTCATAAAATATGCACAAGCCTGCTTTTCATATGCACGGGAAAAGAAGTTGACATCTTAATTTTTCTGTCTGCCGTTTAGTTCGTGGTTTTGAATTTATGAGAATTCTATAGGAAACATGAAAAAAAGGCCGGAGGCAAAGGAAGTTCCAGTTGTTAGTTGTTGCCATTTAGTTCATATAAGCACGCACGCACACACACACACATACTTATACTGTGTGTTTGTGTATATATAAGACTAGGTATATAGTAAATTATTGGTGTACTGCAGTTTTTTGGGAGGGGGGTTGTACAGATTGGACTTATTTTGCTTTTATGTTTCAGAAGCTGTGATCCGATCTTCCCCCTTCACCACGGCAAAGTGACAGTAAGAACCAATACGCCACGACTAAATCTCCTAAACGTTGCGGTAAAACTTGATTAGTTCCACTCCGGATGGATTTTCACATTCACGGAGGCCCGTCGCACACTTCTCGTGCGAGAAGGATAAATGAATGCACGCCGTGCTTTTTCCCTTCCCGTAATATCAGACCGAAATAGCCGTGACAAAAAAAAAAAAACACAGGCCAGCAAGAATATCAAACATGACCCAGTTGCTGCGGGTAATGTGAAGGTTTCGACTCACCGATTCCTTCCAGAGTCTCTGAAGCCTTTGGCAAAAGGGTTTCTGTCGATTTTCAGCCTGGTTATCTGGAAAACGCAGAGGAAAAAAATCCCCCAAATCTTATGACAACACATTCAGCATGCCAGCAGAAATAGTCTTCTGTTTGTGTAAACTTGGCTTGGACTTGCCAACATGACGCTTTTTGTCTCTTGGCATTTAGGAAACTGAAGCAGTGTGTTTGCTGCGCCGCACACGTGACGCCCCCCAGTCAAAAAAGAATTTGGTCGACCTTGTGAGCTGCATCCAACGTCAGATGTTCAGTCTTACGCTCGAGTTAGACGATGTACACCATTACATTATTTTTACAGGCAGCTTGTTTGTTCGTTGGCACTATTAAGCAAAACAAAACAAAAAAATGAAAGGGAAAATGGGGATCTTTACGATCATTTTTTTGTGGCTACTTTATGGCTTTTTCTATAAAACCTCTTTGGAGATATAAAAAAAAAAAAGGCACCAGAATTTGGACACGCATGCTTTCCATTGTACCGCTATGATATTTCCAATGTCTAATGTGAAAATAGTATCTCCCAATGACTTAATTTTTCAGGTCAAGTCCCGGTGAAAAGGACTCCCACTCCCGTCCTGCTGGCGTTCAGAATAACTCCTACTTTCATGCCACTCCCATTTTGGAGATCAGCCACATTAAAAATGGCTGTGCATCTGTCCGCTGATTTTATTGTATTTTTCCCCTTACTGCATAACCCTGAACCCGTCTCCTCACATGAACTTTAAACTCTTAAAATGTGATAGGAGACCAGAATCTGAGTTATGTGCTCCTTCCTATGAGTTTCAATTAGTGGGCGAGCAGCAGTATTATGGACCAACTGGAGACGCATGAGGAGGAGGACTCCAAAATAAAGTGCATTGCAGCTCATGTTAAAAAAAAGGTCGGAAGAATCAAGGCAAGATGTAATGAAGGTATGGATTGCTAAGTGATTTTCAATCTGAGAAGCTTTACATTCGTGCACTGCCTAAAATGTAAAATGTTGGATTTAAAAACCGCACCAATTTGCTCGTCCGATTTTGAAATCACCGTCCAATGTGAAACACAATTTTGTCTTTAGATAAGATGCCAGGGTTCCTAAGTCGAGGGTTGGTGTGGGTGACCCGACATCACCCAAATAACCAAAGTGACCATCTTAGGGACCTGGCTGAGAGGACACCACCCAGTGCAGTCCACCAGTCCAAATTGAAAATAATTTGCCGCAAAATGTTTTTTTTTGGGCCATGATGGCGAAATGCACTCAACTGTGTGTCAACATTTTACTTGTTTTCGTACGGTTGGAGCGGGTGACTTGGTTATGATGAGTAAGTACAAACCTGCTGATTCTGGTACGCCGTGACGGTGGTGAAGACGGTCTCAGGGAAGGCGAAGGTGCGTGTGCCCTCTCCAGCGGGTACGGCCTTCACCGGGGACAACTCCTCGCCGCACTCCTTGCGGATGACGTGCACGCGCGGCTGGTACTTGTGCATGGAGTGCAGGATTATCTGGAAGGCGAGCAAACCAGTTGGGTCACAATTTGCTCAGATTGTCTAAAAATTTATTTTTTTAAATTTTGTCTTAGTTTGACATTAAATTAGATCTCCATTTTAATTTTAGAGGAATCTATTTTGTTTGCTAGGTTGTTGAGAAAGCTTCATCTGTAATGTAGACCTCCCCCAAGGCAAACCTTCGGAGTTACTCACATATTTTTGTAAAATCAGGATTCACATTTGACTTTCTGTAAAATTTAGGGAAATGTGAAAAATTAATGTTTTGATTGGAAAAAACCTGGATTCATACTATTTTCTGCTGGGGTGCTCCCCCAAACGATACTAATATAGGGTACTTTTTAAAAAAAAATTAGGCAGGATATTTTTCAAAATTTCCCTTAATGGAGGTCTAAGCACTGTAGCTAGTAATTTTTTGTTTTTGTTTTTTTTAAGGGATTTTGTGTTTTTAAAAAAAAAAATCTAATGAAAGCAATATTCTTTATTTTCAAAATGCATAGGAAGTAGTGGCAGTATAAAAGTATTACAATAAACATTAATGCTAATAAGGATAAGTGGTACAAAGACTGAATTGATGGATGATGGTGATGATGATGATAATAATTGCTGAATTACATGTCCCTGGTCGTCCAGCTCGTTGTTGGTGAGCTTGAGCTTGTCGAAGCTGACCACCTGCCGCATCCACGTCTCTCCGGAGGCTGGCGAGTCCGGGTGGATGTAGACCCTGGGCGGCACCGGCGAGTCGGCGTTTCCCGCCACCATCCACTTGGAGCTGTGGTATACGTACCTGTGAGCACACAGCACCGACCGAAAAAAGAAAAAAAACACGTAAGAACACAACGAGTTGCACTTGGGGGCAAAATCTGTTTTGTTTTGTTTTAAATATTCAAAGCTTTGAATTGGTTGCGAAACGTGGAAGCAGACGCGTGTGTGTTGCGGGGGGGGCGGGTTTAGGGAAAATAAGAATAATAATCTTACGAATTCGCAAAATAACTGAAGTTATGCAAATGTCAAACAATGTTTTTCAACAAGAGTGTTGGATCGTTAAAGCGTGCGTAAATGTGCACAAAAGGCTTTGAGGAGCTTTGTTGTGCTCTTTTTTCCCCCCTCGGTAGATTATAGCACATTTGCTGCTTTGACCTTCCAGCAGGCCGAGGTTAAAAGTCCAAAAGGAACAACTAAACAACTTTGTCCAGCGCCGTTTGTGGGGTTAAAAAAAAAAGAATTATGACTGCAAGGTGTCTTATTTCGAGTTTACCTGTATCGTTTGTTGTCCACGGGGATGATGTCCATGGCGATGTAATATTGCTGGTGTGGGTCCAAACCGGACATTTTCACGCGCATGGCCGGGAACATGCGCCTGAAAAACAAACACGTCGTTTTTAAAAAATGCGATTGTGCTGTAGAATGGGACTGCAGTTGGATTCAAGCTTTCAATTGTTCTGGCAAAAAAAAAACTAAAATATAATAATAATATAATAATGCGGTGTTTTAAAATTAAAAAAAAAAATTCATTAAATTCCCACAAAATGAGCATTAGTCTTTGAATCTATTTTAATTGATTGTCATGAAGGCATGCAGGTACCCCATAAGTGTTTTTGCGAGTTTACACCAAGCATGCCTTTGTAATAATATATGTAACCAAAGCGTGCAATTTGCTTGATAAAAGTACACCATTTTCCTGGACTTTTCATTCAATTTGACTTGCATGAAGACAAACGGGCAAAAATGTCTGTGTACCTTCCCGCCTTGGTGATGATCATCTCCGTGCCGATCTCGTGGAAGCGTTTCCACAGGTCCGAGCCTTGCAAGTCTACGCGTGGGTCTTCGCTCCCACTGCCGCAAACGGCTGCGGGCTGCGGGCTCTCCTGGAGCGCGTCCTCGCTCTCTGTTGCACACGCGCACACAATCAATTGTTTCTGCAATCACCAAATGTGGTCTATGCATATTATTCTTTATTTTACCCCACTAAAGTTGTTGTTTTGGTACAATTGAGCCCTAAATGTGACTATTTGTTAATCCGTATTGATAAACAGCGCATTTAATTGTTTAATGGGCAATATTTGCTCACTTAGGAATATGCTTACAATACAATTGTGAGGGTAATAGAATTTTATTTTGTTGATCATTCTGATAACTAAGCACATTTATGAGCGTGTTTTGTTCATTTATTTTTTTTTATGATTTACATGCAGGTCCCGAGGCTTATTGCATTGGAAGTGACACTGTAGACACGAGTATTAGGTTTCCAAGTTTCCAGTGCACTCTGGTGCTTTTGGGTCCGTTTCTACTGCTGCTAATTGGCGTGTTTACGACTGCAGCCCAAAACTCATAAAATTAAGCATCGACTCGCAGTCATAATTGTCACACACTTTGCGCGCCGGCCACAAGCTCACGTGTCTTGTTTGCAGGAGTGGCTTGTAGCATGAGAATAATCAGCTTTATTAATAATTTCAATATTGACTGCGCTGGGAGGGGGAATAGCTAACAGTCAAATGTGTGCATAATGGTAATTATTAGCAGCCGATAGTCTTGTTAAATGTTGTAGATGTATGCAACTTTATGTTCGTATTATTCCATCTTGTGTTGCAGTATTATTGGCAGCACTACTTGTTTGCGGTGCTTTTACTTACGGGATCCGTCGCTGGCGTATTCCGCCTCGCTGGTGTGCGCTCTGGCCACCGGTCGTATCTCCGGACTGGCGTCCGCTCTCGGGACGTCGTAGCCGGGCGACGTCGCGCTTTCCCCGGCCGTCCTGCGCCTCTTCTCGGCCCCGATGAGCGCCTCCACCGAGAAGGCGTGCGCCTTGACGCTGAGCGCGCACGGCGAGCGCCGCTTCTCGGCCATGGTTCCGATGCCAGGTCCCGGGAAGCGACGACGAAGAAGAAGAGTCCACAAAAAGGTGAAGACGTGTTCTGTAGTGCAAGTTTCTCCGCGTCTGACGTCTGGGTTATCCACCACTTTCTTTGGAGGGAGGTGTCAACATTAGAGGACAACCAAGGAGGGGCAGTGGGGGAGCTGTCAATCACAGCTCCTCTCAGCCAATCAGGCGTTGTCCCAGCGCCCATTACGGAAGTGGTTTCCCTCCTTGGCCACGCCCACTACTGAGCCCTTATGTAGTCAACGAATGGATCAGCATCACATCAAACCCTACAGTTAGTATTTATTGCATTTCTGACGTTTTATGCTCAGCGTTATAACACGTAATTCATTACTAGGCAAATTATTACATTGCAATAATTAACTCAGAATTAAATGGGAAAATGTGCACATGCAACTACATCTGTCCGATTTTTCGGTCGATGGACTGCTCATCTCGTGGGTAAACGAGAGTTAAATAAGAGCACGAATGAGCAATTGAAATTAAATATAATCTAAATTTATGTTGTGATGTGTTTTATTTATACTTGTACCATTAGTGCAAAGCTGGTGCTTGGTGGTATATCATCGTCAATGTTGAAATGAATATTATTACAATGTACCCAAAATGCAAAGTGTACAAAACTGATGGTAATTAACACTGTAAAAGATAAAATGCATAGGCTGTGGTGCAATAATTGTTATGATGAATGTTGCGCTGAAAAGTAGACCCGAAGAAAGACATTGAGTAACATGTAAAAATATAATTTTCCATGAGTTATGTGTCCTTTACAAGACGCGATGTAATTCAAAGTGATTATTTTTCACATGGAAAATATAACAGGAGCTTTTTTTTTAAAAACATAGGTATATTGTCTCCGTCACTAAACTCATCAATGGGGTTTTTTAAAAATTAGATTATTGAATGAGAAAGCAAAGTTGAACATGATGTTTTTATTTAGATGTCCAACAAATAGATATTTACAAAACATTTCCATCCGGTTTGATTTGAATATCTGTGTCATATAAAAGATTTTTATTTGTTTATTTATTGACGTTTTTCTGTTTCAGTGATGGTGAGAACGGTACCCGAAGTGACACTTTGATCTCCACGATGAGTGAGCAAATAAATCAGGTTAGGAGAATTGGTTAGAATTCATGAAAATATTTATGCGACTGTGTGCACACGTCAAAACTTTTATGTCGGGAGAAAGTAGATGCAGTGTTATAAAATGCTGCTTTTACATCAAAATCTGCGCTGATTCTTTTTTTTTTTTCAAGCATTTGCGGATTATTTTGTTTCTAGTTCAATCGCTTTGCATTTTGTTTTCAATTGTAAATACTCTATCTCGATGTATTATTAGTAAAATAAAAAAAAGCCCTTTAATTTTATTGCAATGGCTAATACTTTTTTCTTGTTGCATAATTACAATAGATATATTTCAGTTGTGTTTTTCTGGCTTGTACTTTGTCACATGTCTTGATTTAAAACAAAAAGTGTCTATACAGTATTAAAATCCTATTATTTTAAATCTATCCGCATATTTTTAAATAATTTAATTGTCATCCATAAAAACCGGACGTGTTACTGACTAAAAAAAATACAAATAATGTTAATGGTGGGGGTTAGTGGTTATAAATTAAATTTTATATTAGGGACACTCATTGTTTTTCCATTATAATTATTGTAATAAATATTACAATGTGTAAACAATTCATATCTGGCAATCATAAAATATAGCAGTATAATATAAAATTACAACTCGTTTATATTCTTCACTTATGATTGTACGAACGTGGTTAATCTACGTTTATTGTTTCTCCGTTTGCCCCACTGATTTTTATTGTGAATAAATGACAAATAGAAGCAGATGAAAGAAATCTGTTTTATATATATTTTTTAAACAAAGTAAGAATGAAGCGTGAGAGGCAGCTGATGACTTCCGCGTTTGCTCACCTGCGCGTTCACGTTCAGCCAATCAGAGTCGAGCACACGTTGTTAGCTAAGAGACTCAGTACGTGACTGCTTTAAGGCCCGTGTGTGTCAGACGCGTGCCCGAGCGCGCTTCTTTTAATGAGCCTTGACTTCGCGTGCCAGTCTGCAGGCACCTTCTTCATGCTTTCATTTCATCATTTTTAGATTAAGACAAAAAAAGCGTTGTGACACTCATATTTGTTTCAAATAAAATGAATGGGGGGAATGCAACACGCAAGTATTGTGTTTAATCGTCAATTTCTGTAAATGTATTTTCCTTTTAGAAATATATACATACAATACAATGTCATCATAGCACATTTGGTCATTTACAATCAACGATTTTTAGTAAGAATTACATTTGTTGCCTTATTTTGTCACGTCACTGAGTCAAAATATTGGGAATATGAAGCACAAGTCCACTAACTAATAAGAAATAAAGTAACCATCAGCAATGAGTGTAAGACACAACACACTTTGGGTTTTGCAATTGTGTTCTACATCAAAAGTGTTATTAAAAAATAAATGACAAACAAACCTTGCAAAACTTGAAATGCATGGGTGTCGACTACAAAATAGTGATATTTATTGGCAAAACCACTCCTTTAAAAAATATATATTTACCTCCAAAATGAAAATTTTACCCTCATAAAATTAGAACTTTGTTCTTAAAAAGATTGTCTTTTTGTAAAATTACTCATTTTTACCCCCAGAAAAAATAATATATATTTTTTCTCCCATAAAGTTAGCTTTTTATGGTGTAAAATTATTTTTGTCTTTTTGGAAATTGCAACTTCATGGCCAAAACATTTTTTCATAATTTAGATTCTATATTATTTGTGTGCATGTATGTGATGAGTTGCAGATGTTTGCTTTTTATGATTGTTATTTTTACATTGTGGTGAGCCCTCGCCTCATTACCTGTGTGTGTGTGTGCGTGTGTGTGCGTGTGTTAATGGGAGGACAAACTATCAGTCTTAGCATGCAATCAATTTAGTCCTTTGATGAAGCTCAGTTTGAATGTGTGCACCTTTTAGCAGCTCATTATGCGGCCGCATTCAGGAAACTATAGAGATGATTACACACACGCACACACACACCCACGCACCCCCCTGCGCACACACACACACACACCATGGCAGCAAAAATGGTGGCAATGAAAGTCTGCTGGTGACTAACTTGACATGTTGGTTTTGTTTTTTTTTCAGATTTTACAGAGGTGAGGTTGGAAGTTTTCACCTCCATAAAAACAGCACCTGCTTGCATGTTCTTTAAACATGGTGATGATGTCATCGTGGCATGATAATTTATTCATGCTGTTCATTTTCATTTCAGGGCCCTGATTGGATGGCAAGAGGACTGCGTGTGTACCTTGAAAGACTTTTGGCCGATCTGAAGCTGAAGCCGACTTGATTCTTGTCTAAAGCTGCTCTTTTGACCAAGGTGGGCGCCCGTAACGTCGCTAACACTCACGATGATGTGAAAATCGCAATCTTCAAATGCAAACATCTGCAGCTCGTAATTGAGCTTTCAGGGAGCGGCCCAACAACGTTTATTTTCATCCCATTTCTTTGTCCCACGCAACTGGGAGCATTTAAGCTTTTTTTTTTTTTTTTTTTTTAATCAAAGAACAAAAAAGAAACCATAAAAAAAAAAATCTGAATTGGCCACTAATCCCGCCTTTCCTCCCCGTCTAACTAGCATTTAGTGCATATTGAGGGAATGTCGTAAAAATGTGCACAAACACAGTGTTTTTTGTAACGAGGTTGCAGAAAGAGGAAAGAAAGTGTGCGAGTGTTTCCCTTGCCAGTTCCTATTTTTACCTTTTTCTAATTGGTGGTAATGACTCCATTTTAATGGCTAATGGCATCATGAAAGCAGCACGACAGACAGGTTACATGTGTTGCCTGGACAAGCTCGTACTTTACTCAGTACTTCATGCTTATATGACAATAATATACTGCACTGTATTTATGGGTCCGCTCGGCTAATTTTTCATGGCTAACAACGAGGCGCTCTAAAGCAGTAACGGCGGCCCAGTCCAGTTCCATTTTGCCAGGAAATCGACACAATTTGCCAAACAATTACCATTGGTTCAAGTCATTTTATAGTGTACGCCATTTCCTTCGGCATTTTAACATTATGGTTGTGGTTAAAACTAAAATGAAACAATCTTTTTTAGCACTCTCCTTCTTATCATGAACATATTTTATTGTCCATCCAACATCTTGACCTTCTCTTCCTTTTTTTTTTTAAATTCCTTTTAATGCTGTATTCCCATTCGTCATTGTTAGCGTAGTTGCATCTTTTTTTCTTTTCTTTTTTATGGGCCCACTGGAGATTTTCAAACATGAAGCACACACAAGCCAGGATGCACTCGACGTGTTTGGGTGTCTCCCAATCTTAACGAAAGAAAAGTTTTGTTGTTTTGTTGAAGACGTATTGCTCCAATGCATGACAACATACACTTTTATTTAAAGCACGCTTTCACAAAAGGGCAATTCAAGGCTGAGATGTATACAGGATCCCCGCTATTTGCGGGGGATTGAGCTGGGCCCGGCCCGTGAATAGAGAAAATCTAAATGATGCCCACTGATGAAATGTATTGGGGTGAGGGGCAAAAAGCATTTTTTTTTTATTTAACTCCCCCCAAAAAAACTTCATAAAATGTGGATAAACCCCCAATATGAATTTTCCATGGAAAAAATGGTTGCTCCCCCCAACTCCAAATGTTTTGAGACAAGAACAATCAACATTTTACAACAAATGATGAATAAGCTGTGAATCTGCAAAAAGTAATGGAATAAATAAGTAGTAATTTTACAGGGTGAAAAAAAAAGTTCTCATGTTTTGAGATGATGTTTGCAATTTTTAGAAGCAGGAAAATGTGCACTTTTATTTAAAAAAATAAATGTAATTTTGCGAGAACAAAGTTATAATTGTATAACAAAAAAAGGATGGAATATTTTTAGAAAAAAGTAAGAAAGATTTTGTCACATTTGTTGCATTTACAGGCTGTAATTGAGCTTTGATTGAACTTTTTCTGGATTTTATTTTTCTCAAAATTTCCCCCCAAATTTTTTTAATATTTGACTCACGGTGAGTGTGCGGCTTTAAAATTTTGTAAAAGGTTGGACGTTAAATAAAAAAAAAAAAAAAATGTCCGTCCGTTTTCAATGCCTAGTCTGCTTTTACTGGAAGCCCCAAACATTTTTTTTCTGGTGGCTTTGTCCTCGGTGATACGGCCTCGGGCGAGAAATGTGTTTTTCATCCAGCGTCTCTTCCTCCCTCTTCCCGGGATAACGGGGTCACAGCATGGAGACCCCCGATGACTCCACACCTGGAACAACAACGCCCGGAATATCCGCTCGCCGTGCACGTGTTTAGCGTGTGTGCGTGCATGTGTGTGCGCTAATCCTTCTTCAACACCTCTTCAGGCCTGAAACGAGCCCAGGGGTGCACCGAGTATGAAACACTTGAGGCGTTTTTTTTTTTTTTTTTTTCCCAGCATGTGTGCGTATGTGTGTGTGAGCAGGCGACACGGCGCTGAGATGTGATTAATAAAAGATGAGTGCAGGGGAAGTCGCAGTGTTTGAATTCAGTCTTTACGGGATGAAAGACGGGTAAAAGTGGAGGGGGGGGGGGCGAGTGGAGGTGGGAGTGGGCCGGGACCACACTGTGAACGGGCCTTCGAGGGGGGGGCTGAGTGCAACAAGTGATGACAACGAGAAAATATTCCCATCCGCCGTCTTTTGATGCCTGCGGCGTGCCGTCTTGCTCAAAGCTGTGCTCCAAAATGAACTGGAAAAGATGCTGACTGCACAATGATGCAGTTCATTACCAAATCATATTGTTTTAAATTACTCCTTTTTTTCCTATATATAATATAATATCTTCTTTTCCTGTTACTAGGCGCGGCTGGTGTGCGGGAGCCCACCCCAGATGAACTTGGATGAGAGGTGGGGGCCTAACTGGACTGCTTGCCAGCCAGTCACAGATGAGGTAACTCATAAAAAAAACTTTGAAAAATGTTTATCTCATTTTATTCTGGAGATAATAAGATCCAGATTTTTACAAAATAGTGCAATCTTTTGGATTGAAATTACGTTACCTCAATGCCCCCCACTCATAAAACCTAAAAAAAAAATCCAATTCACCCAAAAAAATATTGACTTAGACTTATTTTGGATTTTTTTTTTTTGCAAAATTTTAGTTTTACTCATTCAAACTACAATATGTATTTTCATATTTAGTTATTTTCCCCCAATTTTTTCACCCCAATTTTATTATAAAATGACTTTGGTCTCACTAGACTTTTTTTGGTCAAACTGTTTGCTAAAATGGCATTTTTGATATATATATATATATTTTTTTTGCCATCATTGCCTGCCAAGCACCACCACACCGACAGCCTGGCAGCATGCCCGTCGTCCAGATGCAATGTAATGTTTTTTTACATTCTGCGCGTTCATCCATTCCCAACTATTTCAACTTCAAATAAAGTTTTGCCGATGCAAAGTGGTTATCGCACAAGACGACGTGCAAAGCTCTCTTGTAAATGATATCAAACATGTGGAATTTACAAGGCATACGCTTTGGAGCCAAATGTTTTCCGTGTTTCTGATTTGATTTGGCTCTTTTAGCTCTTCGAAATCTGTATCTTGTTAGTAATGCAGACAAAAGTATTTGGACACAGCTTTTTATTTGAGGGTACATCAAGGTGTGTTGGGGGTTTGCTGCTCAACAATAAGGCCATTAACCAGGAAGTCTTTTGAAGATTTGACTCGGAAACGCACATGCGACAATAAAAAGCATCCAAGCTCGGGCATGAAAGCTGACGGAATGCGAGTAAGGCTAATTGCAGCCCAGCCTCGTGTGGTATCACAGCTTCAAGTTGAATTTGGTCCGGCACCAAGCTAGTGACCGCACCGAATTGTGGTTGACGTTGACGTGCCATGTGAGTGTACGTTTTTCTTATCCAATATTTTCCTGAAAAAAAGAATTATAATTTTTTATAAAAGTATTATTATAAAAATCATTTCAAATTTATTCAATGCAATATATTAATTTTATCTATTCTATACGTGCACTTATTTTTTATTTTTATTTTTATTCATTTCATTATGAATATAATAAAATAATTCTGAAAACTTAAAACTAAATTTTTGGTGTTTTTGCTTTTTTGTTTTTGTTTATTTTATTATTTTTTGTTAATCATTTAAAAAAAATATTATCAAATATTTTATATTTCATTTCACATTTTTTGAAGATTTGTAGCCTGAAATGGCTTTCTTCTGACTTTCTATTGGCTAAAACAGCCTTCCTTTTTTAACTAAATTGCCAATGTTGTCTTTACATGCGGCTGCCTGCAAATACCTTTTCTTTCCAACTTTTTTTTTTTTTAATTAGCTGTATACAACTAGACATGACTTGTGTAGTGCTTATACACAAACACACGCACACACAAAAATGGTCTTTGTGGAGCACACAAGCACAGTTGTACGACATTTTAATGGCCTGATTTTTGCCAGCTAACGAGGTGTGCTATTAACAACATCACACGTGCTTAATGAACAAACACACACACACTAATAAGGGAGGATACACTTTACAGCGTGCCGTTCACACAGAAACACATTTTTACTGCACAAGTCACAACAAAGGTGTCGCGGGGAGGGAGGTGTGCCGGGAGCTTCTGTCAATAATCCCCTCCAATTCCATTTCCTGTGCGCGTGTGTGTGCGCGTGTGTGTGTGTGTGTTCAAATGATATTCAACCATAATGACCTGTAAATAACATCGAGCCACTGATTTGGCCCGGGACGAAAAATGTCAACGTATTTCTTTTTGCACGAAATATCTTTCAATTCGCTCGCGTTCTCGCAGCGACTTGACAACATGGAGCTTTCGTGGCAGCTGCTGGGCTACGTGGGAGTCGGTTGACGTGGCTTTTTAGTGGACCGGGGCTTGCTTTCGCGAGCTAATTAAGAGTTAGCAATTGGGAACAGATTGTGACACGCACGTGCACGTTAACGCACACAAACATACATGCACACGCACGTGAGGGCTAATGAGGTTGTGAGGAAAATGCTTAAGGGGCCGTCCCATCAGTGAACAGGTTGTAACTCAGAACATATTCTGCCTCTGTGTGTGTGTGTGTGTGAGAGAGACACACACGCACACACGCACACACATGCGCACACAGTTCCAGTGTGTTTCCTTCCCATAAAAGCAACACTTAGCACTTCATTGGCATTGCGCATTTGTGACAACATTATGCAGCAGAAGCACACTCGCTCAGGTGAGAATATTCAGGATACGGTTTTTAATTTGTTCAATGAAATCGTCTTTTTTTCCCCATGGCTGGACCGATTTAATTAATTACATGGGTTTGGATGTTGGCATTTTTCACCCAATCAGATTTCAGCCTCTTTATGTTGCTGTGTTAATCTAATCTGCCCAGCGCCTTCAGAATCAGTTCTGCTGCAGGCTCATGTAATGTCAACTGTATTTTCAGTTACTTCGTCTTTTGACTAGTAACTTAGTAAGGTTTTTTTATTTTAATTTTTTTTTTAACGAGCTATGCCAAATGAGGTGAGCAAAGGAAGAGGAAGAAGAAGGGGCGTGTCCGGCGTCAGTGTTGGGAATATTTCACGAGCGTCATTAACGAGCCTTCTGAAAGCGCCCGTCATTAAGAGGCCGATTATGTTCACGTGCATGCCAGCCCATTGAAGTGGCGTCAATGGCGACATTTTCACTAACAAGCGGCCATTCTTGTTTGGCACAAAGTGGACTTTGACGCCACTGTGCCGCCGCCCTGAGAGCCAAAATGAACACTTCCCATTTGGGAAGCGACAACACTTGGTCACCTTTTTGCCGCTTTGGCAGAGTCAGCCCGAGCAAAATGTCATTTTGGGAGTCTTTATTTCTACCAATATTATTGATTATTTGTTATTTATTATTCAGTCTTGAATTTTATACATTCTTTCATTATTTACAAGCTTACGCTATCCAAACAATAATTTTATTGATTTTTTTTTCTTTTTACATATGTATATAATTCATTCTCTACAGGCTAGAGCTTTACTGATTTTTTTTTTTACATTTACATTATTATGCATAGTAAATTAGAAATCCTGTTATTTTTTTCTTACTAATCTAAACTAAATAAATTACATTTATAGTTGTAAGTTATATCCAACAAAAGCAAGAACCGTACTGATTTTTATTTCTACAGTTCTAAGCTTATCTATGTCCACTTGTTACATTCAGGGATTTTTTTAAAAATCTATTTTAAATTGAATCTTAGTATTTCATTTTTTTTTACCAGTTTATTCTCAATTTAAAAAAGAAATGCCGCATTGTATAGTCATACACGCACCTTTGATTAGGTACACCTGCCTGCACATTCTAATGACTTTAAATACATACTGTCAATATTTTCAAGTGTCAACACACTTCAAGTTTGTGAAGGCAAAATCGGCATCGCCGCTAATGCGGACCGTGTGTGCACACATGTGCACACAGTGTGTCTGTGTGTGCGTGCGTGTGTGCTGCCCGCTGCGCCGCTCCCCAAATTGAAATGTGAAAGAAATGTGTTGGAAGGTGATGACAAGAGTGAAGCGAACCAGTCATTTCCTGGCGGCCCGACCCACATGTGTCTCACACGCACACGCGCGCACACACGCACACAAATCTGCACCACATTCTGCTTGAATAAGTAGGACATTTAAGCAGGCAAGCGTGTGTGTGCGTGCACGTGTGTGTTCAATGTTCAATGCATGCCAGTGCGCGCGCGTGTGTGTGTGCGTGTGTTTGTTTTTTACTTTAATTGGGCCTTTTAGTAGGGAAACCCTGCAGAAGGTTGAAGAAAGCACAGTGGGCCGAGCCCCCTGTCACCACTCAACACACACGCACAAACACACACATGCACGTTCACCCCTTCAGTATACTCACGCAAACACGTGCACACAAACACACGCGCATGCACACGCTGTTCTGCTAGCTGACCATAATGGCCGCTGTTTTATCCTAGAATAACAAGGAAATATTCCTACCTCATCGCTCATCTCTATTCCCAAATTCCTTTTTTTAAGTATCAGGGGCGGGGTTTTTATTTTTGCAACACGCCCCCCAAATGGAGGAGCCGGGACAGGAAGTGACATCACATGCCATTTTGTCAACTCATGTTGCAGAGTTGTTGCTTAATTGTAGATGTAATTGTTGATGTCATTGCATAATTACATGAAAGAACTTTCCAGTAGATTGTACACGAACATTAATCAAAATTGACTGGCGGCCAAGTCAGCAAAAAAAACCGATTTCAATTCTAATGTAGAAAACTTCATTTTTACTTCACTTTTTAGTTTTAAATCTAAAATAAACACGACGCTTTATAGTTTTGCTTTATTCAATATTTGTCAAGATTCATCTCTATATTTGTTTAGTTTCAATTCAAGTTGTTGAACTTTTTGAACACATCAAGTGAATTTACTCAGAATGGACTTAATCTAGTTTCAAAGGTAGTCTTAAAATTCTTTGATCTAGCAACAAAAGTGCCAACGTGAGCTGCAATGTGGCACTTTGGCCACTAGAGAGCAGCAGTGACAGCTCATCCGATTTTGGCTCGACTGCGACTAATTACTGCAGTAATGATGATGATGATAATAATACTAATAACTGCATGAGTCAGACATCACCAAATTACAAAAAAGTATTTTGACCTCTGCGCAAGGCCACTTTATTACGTAAAGCCATAAAACTGCGACGTGCACACACGGAACTAACCACCGAAAATAAATGTGTTACAAAACTTGACAACATAAATATTAGCTTAGCTATCCTGCAGTAGCGCAATACGTGTGTGATTATGTATAGTGTGTGTGCGTGTGTGTGTGTGAGCAACCTATTAGAACAGACTTTGCGTGTGCACGCGCACGTGTGTGTGCGTGTGTGTGTCATGTTACAATGCATATTGAAGCATCTAGTGAGTGAGTACGACACACTCGACACACTGCAATCTGAGCCCACCCCCCTACACACAACACACACACACACACCTGCACGCGACCTTCACACAAACGCGGTGATGGAGTTCAATGGCAGGCGCCAGCGTGAAACCTCACCTCTGTTTTCCACTGAACACTATTGAACCTGCTCGCCCTTTAAACGCCTGCTTTTCACACATTATTAACATAAAAATGAAAAATTGGTTACCAAATAATATATAATAATTAACGCTAGATTATATCGTTCCGGGTCATCGTGGGGATTTTCCACAGGGCAACAACGAGGCACTCATGCCAGCCTATGAAGTTATCCGACTATGCCTGTTTTCAGCAGTTTTCTTCAAATTATAATGTATTTAGAAACAAATCTCTGCATTCGCGTAAATCTTGTAAATGTAGGTCAATGATTCTTCTGATGGCCCTGACAGCTCACCACAGGTATGAGAGCAAGGAAGAGCGTCTGAGTGGTTGCTGTGTAACTGCGGCCAAGCAGTACAGAATAGTGTGCGTGTGCGCGTGTGTGTTTGAGGGGGGGCGTAATTAGGGTGTCGCGTGTCACCAGCAAAAAAAAAAAAAAGAAGAGTTAATGATGCACCAGCGGCTGAGCAGGAAGCAACGCCAACGCTTTCTCGTGTTTCTCCTCTGCGAGCAACCGGGGTGTCGCACCATGAGGTACACTTCTCGATGCCGGGCGCTGCAGTGAAGGGGAAAGTGGGGGCAGCGGGCGCAGGTCGCGGCTTGTTGGCGGCCCCCTGCAAGGACCTGCTCAGGAGCTTCCCCCACACCAAGCGGGTGGGCTCCTACCTGGTGGGCAAGATGATCAACAAGGGCTCCTTCGCCAAGGTGATGGAGGGCCTCCACATCGGCACCGGAGAGAAGGTCCGACATGCGCACACTCTAAAGATGCATTTGCCGCACGTGATCCAAATATCAGGAAGGTGTTTTTGTTGAGCTGTGTTGCTATGCAGACACGTCCTCACATAGCCACTAGGTGGTGCTAAAGCACTTGTCCTTTTGCCCTAGATCGAAACTCCTTAATTAGCTCTTTAACATTTTTTTCCCTTCATTCATCAATATTCAATATTTACAAAATAAAAGATTTCCATCGTAATGCTTCAATGTAAAATAAATGTCAGTCGGAAATGTGTTTTAAATGATTTATCCATTTTTTGTGATTCATGAAAACATGCCTTTTGAACTGGGGTGTGTAGACTTATGTACACTGTAACCTCCTTTGTTGATGGTTGATTTATTGACAATTGATTGTTTTAACAGAAATAAACACGTGATTTTTTTTTAATTATACGTACGATTTGAGCAGTTATTTAATGGCAGTCGTTTTCCCAAATATGTTTTAATTCTGGTGTTAATCCACACACAACCTGCAGGTTATTCTCATTTTCATTTAACGTTCAATGATTTACTTCCCCACCGAACGACATATTTGCTCACTTTCTATATTTTACAATACTTACAAGTACATTTGTGTGTTAAGGTGGCCATCAAGGTGATCAACAAGAAGAAAGCGCGCCAGGACTCTTACGTTCAAAAAAACATGAAGAGAGAGCCTCACATCCACCAGATGATTCGACACCCAAACGTCGTCATCCTGCTGGAGGTAATCCAAATTATACGCAATATTTGAAATTGTATTTTTACGCCGTGCGTGTTGTGTAGACCTTGGAAACGGAGAACAGCTTCTATATGGTGCTGGAGTTGTGCGGCGGCGGCGACCTGATGGATCGGATCTGCGACAGGAAGCGTCTGCCGGAGAAGGAGGTGCGGCGATACGCACGGCAGATCCTGTCGGCGGTGGCGCACCTTCACCAGCATGGTGTCGTGCACAGGTGACACACACACATCGTATGAGCGTTACGATGACTCAAAAAGTACACGCACACACATGCACGATGCAGCAGGGCATGCTTTTAAGAGGTTTGGCTCCTCCGAAGGTGGGAATGTGATTACCAGGCAATGACCTCATCACGCTGCGCCGGCGCCATGATTCACACATCATCACGACATCACTGACTTCCTCTCTAATGAAGTCCCTCAACGACGGCCAAACACACACACACACACTGAGATGCGATTAAAATGGAAATAAATGGAAAATTTGCACGGAAAGCCACTTCCCGCTCCCCCACGTTCAGGTTTACCGCAAACTTTTTTTTTTGTGCTCTTTCCTCAGTTCTCTGTCGTCCGTCTGGCTTTGTCTCCTTTTGTCCGGTTTCTCAGCATCTGCTGTTGAGTTGAATGAAGTTGAAAGGGAATGTATGATTCCCAGGGCGGATGGCGAGCGCAGATGTTCATGTAGCCTCGTTGAGGCGTCTCAGGACGTCAACATCCAAATTGGTCCCCCTTGTAAGATGAATTCAGAGACTTGGGACAAAATATTATACGTGTACATATTTTTGAAGATAATTGCTGAAAATTTGCAAAGATTGAGAATGATGTAGTAGTTTGTTGTTTTTTTGTTTGGAGGATTAGATTTATTGTTTTTCGGCATGTTTTCTATCACCAAAATATGAGAATGAAAATACAAGATCCTTGTGTTGTTGTCTCGTGTGTCAGAGATTTGAAGATTGAGAACTTCCTGCTGGACGAGCACAACAACATCAAGATCGTGGGTACGTCGCCCACGCGCTAAAACGAATGTCAACGTGTTTGGATGAAACACGTCGACACTGGTGACTTGTCTCGCTTCTGCGTTCAGATTTTGGCCTAAGCAACAAACTGAGGTCGGAGTCTTTGCCTCTCGAGCTGCTTAGCACTCAGTGCGGAAGCCCCGCCTACGCCGCTCCCGAGCTCCTCGCCCACAGGAAGTATGGCCCAAAAGTGGACGTGTGGTCCGTGTAAGTCATAATAACCGTGTAATAACGGAAAATGTAACTTGCATCTACTGTAGTATTTGTGTGTTGATTGCGTGCCTTTAAGTGACGTACGTGTGTTGTCAGAGGCGTGAGCGTGTTCGCCATGCTGACGGGCACGCTGCCCTTCACCGTGGAGCCCTTCAACATCAAAAATCTCCACCACAAGATGGTGGACGGCGACATCGCACACATCCCCGGTGACATCAGCAAAGGTCCGCAACAACAACACACTCGACACAACTCACAAAAAATGGCATCTGAGTGATCCATCCGACAGGTGCGGTGACGTTCGTGCTGTCTCTGCTGCAAGCCGACCCGGACAAAAGACCCAGCATCCGAGTCGCCATGGAGGGGGTCTGGATCAACGAAGGCTACGCTAAAAGGCCGCTACACACGCTATCGCACAACGCCAGGTAGATGTGTGTGTTTGCTGTGGCGAGGAGTCAGGGACAGCAGATCACTCTTTTCAATTTGGGTGCACTGCTTCCCGTGGTGGATTTTTTTTTTTTTTGTCCAATCAGATTTCAGCTTCTGTGTTGTCATGTGATCTAATCTGCCAATTGCTTTCCGAATCAGGAGTGCTGGCTTTTGTCACTTCAACTTTCCAAGAAATGTTTCTGTAACCAGTCAAAGTTCTAATGTGTCCTCAGATGGACAGCGTACTGAAATCTAATTGGTTAATGTTTACTATTTATGGTTTCTAGAACTGCAACATGATAGTGATGGTAGTAAGAAGTTAAATTCTTGTCCCTACTTAAGGCCCAAGTACAAAATGTCACTGACACACACACAACATCAGTATTTTTCCTTTTGGATCCCTTGGAGAAAATCCCCCCCACTTACGGCGTTGTTGGTGTGAGTTTTGTAATCCGAGAGCATTTGAGCAGAAGGAAATGAAGGCAAATGAAAATTGTTGTGGTCGTCAGCGTGACAGCTTTTGTGTGTTAAAATGTAACTTGAAGTCTTTTATGGAGCCGTCTGGAAATGTCATCACGGCTAAGTGGCCGTGCTTGCCTGGGCCACGATGCAAACACGCCCCCTAGTGGCTGCGTGGAGTCATTGGCGCTTTTGGTAATGCCGTGACATCATTTCTTGGATCCAATGAGGAAAAGTTTGGCCCAGCTCGCATGCATGACCCGCCAATGTTTAAAACAAGCGTGGCAATGAAGCATGCGGCTCCCGGCACTCGTCGGTCTTTCCTGGGCCCGCAGGCTTCGCGTTGAGGACGTGGACGCGTCGGTGCTGGCGTACATGACAGACACGCTGGGTTACTCGACCTCGGAGGTCACGCACACGCTCGTCGACAACCGGCCCTCCGCCGTCATGGCCGCCTACCACTTGCTGCTCGCCAAGATCAAGAGAAGCCGCCGATGTTTCAAGGTGAGATCGTCACGCGGTCACTGTCTGTTGGTGGGTTAGTCCATTGTATAATCAGTCGGCCAGCTAGCTAGCTAGTTAGTTAGTTAATTAGTTTGTCACTACATTCGCTATCAAGGAGAAAAAGACGGCGAGCAGACGTCCCAAAGAAAACCGACAAATAGCAGAGCAGCAGCCGCCACGAGGGCAAGATCATGAAGATGATGATGACGATGATGCTGATGATGACAACGGCGAGGCGTCCGCCTCCGTGCCCCCGCTCAGATCTTCATCATCACCAGAGGCCACTGTTGAGGACGCTGCCGCCATCTTGAATGACAGGCACATCTTGCTTCTTCCTGACGGTACGTCGTCATTCAGGAAAAATATATTTTAAAAAATCATTTAAAAAAAAAAAACAATCCTTTTTTCTTTCAGAATTTATTTATATATGTTTAAGTTCACCTTTTAATAAAATTTACAGATGTAAAGAATGGGAACAAAAATCTGACTTCTTTTGAAAAACTTAATTATGGCTCTTTGAAAATATTTTTGTCAACTGACTAAAAAAAAAAAGTAAAACAATGTATAATGGTTTAATAGTTTGTTGAAATCTTTACTTTAAAAAAACAAAATTCTGAAAAAGTTTTTTTTTTTATTTAAACACAACTCTTACATTATTAACCCTTTTTTAGTTTTTCTTAATAGAACCTTTTTAAAAAATATATTTTAATGACAACTATCAATGATTTTAATGATGCTTATGTAAATAATTTCTCTTAATCTCCTTGTAGTGTTGGGATCAAAAGACCAAGTGGTCCATCTTTCTCCTCCCAAAACCGCCGCATCGCACCTGTGTGACTCCGCCCCTTGCCATTCCCTCTTGCCCACCGATCCAAGTGGAGACGCCGGCGTCTCGAGGCCCGTCCGACAGCTCATCGGGACCACGCGGTCGGACGGCGGCGGGGGTCCGATGGTGGCCGTCCTGAAGTTCGACGCACCACAGAAGAGCCTCGCTTCTCCTAGAATTCTCCTGGAAACCATGCAGAGAGCTCCGCCCACCTCGTTGCCCCGCCTACGCAACCAGGGGTTGAAAGACGGACGAGGCAGGAAGGTTTTGTGGGTCCCGCCGAGCCTGCCCGAGCCCTCCGGACTGCAAGTGAGTGAGTCAAAAACTCCGACTTGCCCCTCGCAGAGAAACGCTTTGGCTTTGAAAGGCGGGAAGGCAACGGGAACCAAGAGGAACTCCATAGCGAAGTTCCGCTCAACTCCGCGACGACGGATGGCAGAGCTCAATCTGCCGTTGCTTCCTGCCGCACTGCAACGTAAGAACGACAGGAAGCTACGCAGCATGGACTGCTGACGCCGCAAAATATATTATTGGAATTTAGAAATAACAAATGAAAAATATTTTTAAAAAGATTTTTATTAAATTTACTTTCTAATAATAATTTTAAAAAACCATTTATCTTAAATTTATTTAAAAAAAAAACAAAACACTACTTTCCGTATTGCTGCGAGGAGAGTCGGACAGAAATGCTGCACATGGCCTGCTGACGCACAGATTCATGAAGACTGCACATACGCACATCCCGCCTCAGTTAGGGATCTGAGTCATCAGAAAGTGGAAAAATTGCCAATTCAGCTTCACCCAACATTCTTGTGTTGGTGCCGTTTAAATCATAGAATAACAACAGATAAAGGTTTAAGATAGGAAAAGCAAGCTGTAGTGCCAAACGAATTATAATTGAGGTGTCCTCAGAACCCTTTTTTAATGGAACCAAAGTCTTAAGATAAGTGTTTTTGGAAAAGAACACTTTTTCTTGAAAAAGTAATTTTATATAAAATAATAAAAAAATATTTTTAACTCATTCATTTTTTTCCATCTTAAAAGTACTCTATGTTAAAAAAAAATCTAAGAAAAAAAGAAGGCAAAAAATGTTATATTTAACATTTTGAAAAAAAAAAAGCAGTATTAAAGCTTTTACCCTTGAAATTAAGAATTGTTTCTGTACGAGTGTCTCGTGTGAATTTGTTGTCTCTTGCAAGCTTCAAAGTCAAGTCATGCGTGTGGCCAGAATAGAACATGTTGTTAGTTTGCCATTCAAGTGCACTACTCAATAATTCATCCTGCTATGAGATACTGTGTGTATTCTTTGCAAGCGTGTTGGTATGCGCTGGGTGGGTGTACCCTGCAAGGACCACGCTGAGGTTGACTCAACGGTCGCGCTCCCATTCGTTCAGTTTTGAAGTCCGCCTAAAAAGAGCGCAATTGCGCTTTCTCGCCGGGAGGTGGCAATGTTTTCCAATTTCTCATGTTTTGGATTTAACCCTTAGATGCATGAGTGAGTGGACCCTACTCTCTTCCACAAGTGATGACCCATATTAGAATCAATGTGTTTCTATGACATTTTGGTGACAAATAATGAGTATAATAATTAGTAATATATTTAGGACCACACAAAAACTATCTGTTTGAAATATCAATATTTTACACTTTTTAACATTTTTGAAAAAGAAAATGACGTGTCCGCAAAAAGAAAAAAATATGCACAAAGTGTGTCCAAAATTCTTGAGATTTAAAAATGTTTATTTATGAAATTATATGTCCAATACTTCCAGGTTGAGTAGCATTTATTCCGATATTTTCAGGAACTGATCAGGAGTACAAAGCATTGCAGGCATTTTATTTTTTTCCCACGTTTTAATTAAAAAAATAAAATAAACAAACACACAAATAGTGGCGCGCCCAAGGTTAATGGTGGGAAAAAAAATCACTTTAAACTTTCATAGACATTTTATTACACGGAGCGTAAATAGCACCACACAAATCCGCCATGTATTGATCGCACTTGCTCCTCTTTAGACTCATCAATTGTGTTCATCTCATGTATTCCGTCAGTTTCTTTTCAAGATTCCCAACAACCACGCGCATGCACGCACACACTCAGACGATTACAGACCAACAATGTGCATTATTAAACATATTAATCACTGTAAAAAATAGAGGACAGACACAAACGGTACACACAAACACACACTTCCTTGTCTCTTTATGTGCTTGAAACGCATGCAGCCTTTCCCTCAACACGCGTCTCGTTCGCCAAGCATTACTTGTCGAGCTGCAGACTTGCTACTTTTATAAAGAGTTGTTTGTTTTATGACAAAATTAAAAAATAAAAAAAAAACATCAAAACAAAAAAGGCCGGGCGGCATGCGCTCGCTCGCTCCCTTCAGAGTGAGTCCGCTCCGTCGTGCGGCTTTTGGGATGCACTCTTCATTCAAGCAGCCGCTGTCGCCACGGCAACATAAAAACGATGAAGAAAAGAGGAACGAATCAGCGTGACAGACAACACTTCCCTGTATCATCCGCGTCAGATTGCCACCAGCGCAAAGCGGATTCAAAATGATCCACCGTGCCGGAGCCGTTAGTCAGGTCGACTTCCAAACACCCACGGCTAAATTGGCTCATCCTAAAATAATGAATTAAAGAGCGGAATAAAACTTTAGAGTTCAGAGTTCCAGTTCCCATCAAGGCTTATCGTTATTATACATTCAGAATACTATTATATTGTGTGTGTGTGTTTATTGGCTCCCCAGCCCTTAAATGGAACACATTTCCGTAGGAAACACTCGCACCTAATTGGCTCGACACAGTGCACCAATCCTCCAATGAGGTAAGCCCCCAATCACAAAAGGAAACAAGAGTTAGGTGGCTGTGTGTGCGTGTGCATGTTTGTGCGTTTAAGGGCGTCCCTCACTGGATGGAGAGGATACAGTTGCCGCGGTGACGAGAGTGACATGTCGTTGAGCAGAGTGGAAAGTGGGCCCGGGGTGGGTGGAGTCTAGACCTCTGCTCCTTTCAAGCCGATTCGTTCATCCTCATGTCAGTCACTGCTGGGCTTCAGTGAGAAGGCCAAGATGCCAAAATGACTGCTGAGTTGTTGGACCTGAACACAAGGAAAGTAAATCATTGACAATGACATGATCTTGCTCAAAAACAACACTAATCAAATCATGACAAGGTTGAATACTGGAACACGGGCAAAATAATGATACCACAAAACAAAAGTAGATCTGCTAAATGATGAACTCATTAGCAGGTAAACAACTGCACTCCTCACAACAACTCAACACTTGCCAACTAATGGTCGCCGCGTTTCATTAATGAACACTTGCCAAATAACGACTCCTTCCAACAATTCAACAATTGTCACTTACAGTAACAATTGCAAAATAGTGACCTCTCACGACAACTGGAGAGTTGCCATATGATGAACCTCCACAAAGTATAATATATGAACACTTGCCAAATAATGACCCTCACCACGTATAATATGTCACTTGCCGATGGCAAATAATGAGCCCTATCAATAGAATGTGACTTGACAAATACTGACCCCCCCGCCCCCACACACACACAAATTTTTAATACGTGTACATCAAGTCACAAACTTGACCACTCATCAAAGTGTCATGAACTAAGCGTGCGCGTGCATGCGTGCGTGCGTGCGTGTCCTCACCACCGACACGCCGTAGTGTATGTGCGCCAGCACGACGGCGGCCGTCCACAAGTGCAGCAACAGCGTCTCGTCAGCCACCAGGCCCGACACAGCCAGCGCCACCACGCCGGCCATCGGCAGCAGCAGCCAGCTCAGCGGCTGGCAACGCGTGTTGCTCATTTGACACACGATCAGCTTGCACTGCACAAACACAGCGCAAATTAAAATGATAATCATGGCAAAAGGTAACAATCACGTGATAAGGGGGAACATTTGATTATTTCATGTTTTTTTTTTGTCTTTATAAGCGATTTTTTTTGGGGGGGGGGGGGGGGTGATGAAGACACCCACCGTGACGTTGGCAAAGGCCGTGCCCACCATGAGGTAGTAGAGCCTGGGCTGCTGCTCCACAATGTCGGACGGAGAAAAGAGCACCCAAATGGTGGACAGGACAAAGAGGAGCACGGGCGACAGGAAGGGCAGGAAGGCCTCGTACAAGCTGCCGTGTTTCAGCGAGTTGCTGCGGTACGCCCTGAACAAACACAACTAAGTCGCACTCATGCTACTTAGCAGCGACGACGACAACAACAAAAACATACCTGAGGACGTTGTAGAGGCTCATGGGCAACGTCACCAAGAAGGAGCAGGCTGAAAATCAGGAGACGGGAGTTAAAGGGTGAATGTGGAGCGTCTTTTCGAATAATTACAGTATGAAGTCTGCAACATTATCCTTGCGCTCGCTCACTAATTGACTGCTACCGGCTCACTTAGGAGAAAAAATAAAAAAAGATTTGACCAAAAACACGATTCCAAAAGCACGTATCCATCTATACATGTATGATTTTTGTGCAAAAAATATTTTTTTAAATTATTGTCATGTTGAGTTTTGAATTTTAACATCCTGTTGAAAAAGTGAAACAATTATTTATTTTTTTTACATCCGTAAATGCCCTCAATGCGTCAATTAGCCAGCGTTCTAAGAATTCTGTGTTTACGTAAGCGGCTCACCAATGATCATTAAGGTAAAAAGGTCTCTGTAGAGGAACTGGAACAGGGCGGGCCGGTACCAGGTCTCTACGCCCACCACTGCCGTGACCACGTAGACCAGCGAGATGGTCTGGAAGACAAAAAAGTCATTTGAACACGGCGACTTTGTGAATAAACGATCATTTTCTCAACTTCACCACTTGGCTGATGTCGTAGCCCCACGGCAGGAAGAGCACGCCCGTGTTGTACTTCTCCCAATGCGACAGGATGAAAGAGAACAGCACCACCCAAAGGATGTAGTAAAGCGTGGCCACGCCCACGCCGCTAGCACCTCGCCCAAATATGGAATAGACGGTGGCCACAAAGAAAATGCACGCCCAGCTGTCCAGCCCGTGGTCAAACAGCTCCCCGAGTGGCGTGGAGGAGTTGGTGCGCCGTGCCTGCTTGCCATCCACGCCGTCTGTAAAAAGTTAACCGTCACAGTGTGAGGCCAAATCAACGCAAGACGAGGACACGTGAACACGGTCGCTCACCGAGGGTGTAGGCCAGGAAGTTGAAGATCCCCGCCGTCACCCAGACCCAGCTCGGCACATGTTGATGTCCGAGGGCTGAAACACGCACGCACAATATGGCAAAATAAAAATTCACAGTCATTCAAACGAAAAAAAATTTGGAGTCATATAAATATTTCTAATTCATTACCAGCCAAGTTAAAAAAAAAAAAAAAAAAAAAAAAAGATCTGACGTCTTTAGCCATCAATGGCAGTAAACGAGTTACCAAAAACGAAGTGTTACTTGCCAACACACCTGAGGCGTTGAAGTCATAGTCGTAAAAGGCCAGCATGAGGAAGTTGACCACCAGGAACATGAAACCGGTGAATGTGATGAGGTTCGGAGCCAACCACTGTGGTAGAAACTAAAATCAAAGACACATAACCAGTGATGAAAATACTTGGTAAAAAAAAAATATGATCAAAGTCTTTCGCATTTAATCAATATTATGGTTTAAGCCCCACCCCCAAAAACATTTTTTTTTTCCAAAGTTCTTCTCTTTGAGTAACTCACTCACTCTTGAGTTCTCACTCTTGAAAGTGAGCTGTCCAGTCATCCAGCGCCAAACATGATTACATAAGACGTCATAACAAATATAATTACAACCATGGAGGCCATATTTGATCAACACAATATCGGACGTGACGCAACAGCGCAAGGAGTGTCGCAGAAGTGTCAGTGCTTGTCAAAACACACACACATGCTAACGTGTTTCTCACCTTCACCACAAAGTTCCAGAAAGGGTGCATGACGTAGACGGACAAAGGATTGGAGTCCACTGCGCTGTACTGCAAACACACACACACACACACACACATTATCAGTGTAATTTGTCACTGTGACACGCATGCACATAAATTGCCTGTTAACTCATTTCATCTGGCCTCTGTCATTGCAGCAGTTTGTACATTTTTGTAATACATCTGTAAAATATGCAGCAAAATTCAGTTCACGGACAAAAGGTTATCTTGGCTCATGGCAGGGAAAAGTTCAATTTTGCTTAAAAAAATCATTTGTCTATGCATCACACATAGCAAGCATGCAGGTTTTTTTTTTTAAATCATACAAATCTCCCGAAACTTTGATCTAATTTTGAAAAGGAAATACTCTCGCAGTAGAGAAAATGTAATTCAAACAGCAATTATGCAAATGAATTGTACCAAGCAGTCTTCAGAGGGAGAATACAAATATACATTTTATTTTTAATAAAAGAAATTAACACTATATTGTATGCAAATAATAAAAGATGATAAAAACAAATGTTTTTTTTTTACGTGTACTCACTGTAGAAAAAGTAATTGGCATAATTACGGCACGCTCAATGACTGACATTGCCATTACAAGCTGAAGTAAAATGCGGTGACATTATTCTAATTATGGAAGTCAGCAGGAAGGATGAGAAAACCGCATGTGTTGTGTGATCACACGTACGAGCTCAAACGACTGCGCCAACTCACAATATCTCAATTCTTCAAAAAGTAAGTCACAAGCAGGATTTGCATTTGCCATGCTGCTCACTTAACCTCAGACTGCAAGCCTTTCTGGTGGTGGAAAAACAATTCGGGGAATAGAAGACTCAGGGTGACTAAAGTCATTCCAGCTCGGAAGTCCTGATTTACATTTAAGGCACCTGAGTCCAAATCACGTGATTTTCGCTTCCTTAGAAATATAATAAGAAAAAGCGTGCACATCCAAACTGTTACAATATTCTTGACTTTTGTATCTGATTAATAGATTTTCTAACGATGCTGTTTGTAGATGGCTATAAGCAGGGGGGTGTCTATAACCATTTTAATATCGTTCGCAAAGGGGCAGAAGAAGTTGTTGCTTGGAGCTCATTTATTAAATCGCTCAATATTAAATTGAACAAATTTAGCCATTTTTAGCCCGACAGCAGCATTACGTTGTTTCCCTTTTTCAGTGTTACAAGATTCCCCTAATAACACTTCAAAGACCAACAACTGTCACATAGGCGTTCCATCACGATGCGTCTTGATTTTGCACATACTATTAAATTTAAATATATTTTTGTACACAAAGCTTAGATGTCAAACCAAATTTTGTAGAGTGTCGTTTTTTTTAAAGAGTTTAATTTTTGTATTTTAAATAAGGCAGTTTGATTTATAAGGCACATTTCTGACAAAATGTAATTCAATGTGATTCGTAAAAACTAAACGCACTAGTAGAGCACTTTCAGGACAATTCCAGGATGAATGACAAACGTTTAGGGTAACAGCCTTTTTTATGTCAAAAAGGGTCACATTTCAGCAGAACAGTGTCCAAGAGTTAAGATCGATATGTTGGCTATGGAATAGACGCACA